>NC_041388.1:181487211-181522442 GCF_002162155.2 Triticum dicoccoides | reverse complement strand
GCTGCGTCTGCGCCCGCCGCCACCAGCCGCCGCCGCCGCGCCGTGGCCGCCACCCCGCCGCCTCTCCGGCTCCCCGCCGGCCGGATCCGGCGAGATCCGGCCCGGGAGCACCTCGCCACCGTCATCCCGCTCCGGCGAGCTCCATCCCCGCCGTGAACAGTGCCCGCCGCTGCCTCGGTTCGCGCGCCGGTTAAACCCTAGATCCGAGGGTTGATTTTTTTCTGTCCCTGATATTTTGAGTCCAAGTGCTCATCTTTATGACCCTGTAACTTTGCATCCGTAGCTCCGATGCATGCATATAGCATATCAAAATGTTCATCTCAGAGAGTACATCATTTCATTCCATTGTGTCATTTTCATTTGAGTTCATCTTGATGCCCGAAATGCTGTTAGAAGAGGGCTACTTGAGATAATTGTCAGATCTGCTATTCCATTTAGGTTTTTGTCATTTTTGCCATGATTATTGTGTGCATTTTTGCCATGATTATTGTGTGCATGCTATGCCCTGATGCTCTACATGTGTTTTGTTAAGGGTTTTGTCATCTTTCCAGAGGTGCAACTCATGTATTTTTATGATGTGTGTGGTGACTAGTGCAAGCTTGCAAAGTGATGCACTTGCTAATTCTGTTTTCAGGGACTTAGTAATTTCACTAAGTCCTTGACCTGTTTATCTCATGATGCCAAATGTTCATGTTGTTTCCTAGTGATCCGTGCCTCTTTTGAGGATGATCAGTAAGGATGTTTTGTTAATATTGTAGTTCTCTATCCATCTATGTCTTTGTTTGAAATTATGGAGCACCCTAGCTTGAGTCAATCGAGCTCTACTTTTGCTACTTCATGAATCTGGGCAGATTGTCAACTTGTTTGCAATTTTGCCGGTGATGTTGTAGTTGATCCGTGCAAGCTATGCTATTGTTCTTGCCATGTCTAGCTTTAATTTTGTGCATTCTTGATGGATGTATGTTTGTCTTGCCATGACTTGCACCGTAGTGAGTGCATCGAGCTCGTAGACATGCCTACTTGAGTTATATTTCAGCATGTGTCAGTTTTTCACTAAGTCTGAAAACTGATTATGTTTTTGCTATGCTCACATGCTTGAAATTGTATTTTCTAATCCCTTTTGGCTCAAGGTCACTAAGGGACTTTTGTTAAGATCTTTGAGTATCTCCATGCCATGCTTTACTTTTCCATGATCAGGTCCGGTATCATGTAGTTTTGTTGCTCCGAAGAGTGCTACCTGATCTGAAATTCCAGACAAGTGTTAATTTCACTAAGTCTGAGATCTGTTTGTCATATGCATTTTTGCCATGCTTGTTTGAACCTATTAATGGATGAATTGGCCATAGCTCAATGCTAGACTTTTGTTAAGCATCTTGTTTTGAATGCCTGCCATGTATTTTGTTGTCATGTTTGGGTGCTGTAGCATGTTCATCTTGTTGCATTTAGATGGCTACTTGCTGTAAATCGCAGACCGGTGTCATTTTTGAATCGCTTGCCATTTCCAAACCGTAACTCCGATTTCGGCGTTCTTTATATCATTTTCAAGCGATTTCATCTCATCTTTCCAGTGGCATACTTGGATTTCGATGTTGAGGCCAGGCTCATGCAATTCCTGTCATATCTTGCATTTTGCATCCCGCATCGCATCCCGCATAGCATATCATCTTTGCATTGTGTTGTTTGAGTTTGCACGTGGTTGATTGTATCCTTGTTGCTTGTTTGTCTTGTTTGGGTAGAGCCAGGAGACGAGTTCACTAACGAGGAGCCCGTTGAGTTTGCTTTTGAGGATCCAGTCAACTCTGACAACTGTACAGGCAAGATGATCATACCCTCAAAATCACTACTATCTTTGCTATGCTAGTTTGCTCGCTCTTTTGCTATGCCATTGCTACAATGCCTACCACTTTGTTTCAAGCCTCCCAAATTGCCATGTCAAACCTCTAACCCACCATTGTCCTAGCAAACCGTTGATTGGCTATGTTACCGCTTTGCTCAGCCCCTCTTATAGCGTTGCTAGTTGCAGGTGAAGATTGGGGGTCGTTCCTTGTTGGAACCTTTATTTACTTGTTGGGATATCATTATATTGCCATGTTATCTTAATGCATCTATATACTTGGTAAAGGGTGGAAGGCGCGGCCTCTCGCCTAGTGTTTTGTTCCACTCTTGCCGCCCTAGTTTCTGTCATATCGGTGTTATGTTCCTGGATTTTTGCGTTCCTTACGCGGTTGGGTTATAATGGGAACCCCTTGATAGTTCACCTTGACTAAAGCTTTTCCAGCAACGCCCAACCTTGGTTTTACCATTTGCCACCTAGCCTTTTCTTTCCTTGGGTTCTGCAGACTCAAGGGTCATCATTATTTTAACCCCCCCCCCAGGCCAGTGCTCCTCTGAGTGTTGGTCCAAACTGTCAGCCGCCGGTGGCTACCAGGGGAAACTCTGGGCTGGCCTACCGGAAGTTTAGACAATCTGAGTGTGCCCTGAGAAAGAGATATGTGCAACTCCTATCAGGATTTGTCAGCACATTCGGGCGGTGTTGCTGGTCTTGTTTTAACCTGTCGAAGTGTCTTGAAGAACCGAGATACCGAGTCTGATTGGAACGTCTTGGGAGGAGGTCTATTCCTTCGTTGACCGTGAGAGCTTGTCATGGGCTAAGTTGGGACTCCCCTGCAGGGATTGAACTTTCGAAAGCCATGCCCGCGGTTATGGGCAGATGGGAATTTGTTAATGTCCGGTTGTAGATAACTTGAACCTTAATCAATTAAAATGAATCAACTGAGTGTGTTACCGTGATGGCCTCTTCTCGGCGGAGTCCGGGAAGTGGACACGGTGTTGGAGTAATGTTTGCGCAGGTTGCTCTCTAGTTTCTTGCTCGTGCTTTGCCTCCTCTTCTCGCTCTCTTTTGCGAATAAGTTCGCCACCATATTTGCTAGTCGCTTGCTGCAGCTCCACATATTTACCTTGCCTTACCTATAAGCTTAAATAGTCTTGATCGCGAGGGTGCGAGATTGCTGAGTCCCTGTGGCTCACAGATTACTATGACACCAAATGCAAGGCCTGATGATTCCGCTCCAGGAGACGCGTATGAGCTCAAGTGGGAGTTCGACGAGGACTCTCAACATTACTATGTTTCCTTTCCCGATGATCAGTAGTGGTGCCCAGTTGGGGGTGATTGGGACCGTGTCGCCTGTTGGGTTATCTTTTATTTTGGCGCCGTAGTCGGGCCATGAGTGTTTGGTTGATGTAATGTTATTTATGTACTTGATTGACGTGGCGAGTGTAAGCCAACTATGTTATCTCCCCTTTATTAGTTATATTACATGGGATGTTGTGAAGATTGCCTAACTTGCGACATATGCCTTCAATGCGATTATGTCTCTAAGTCGTGCCTCGACACGTGTGAGCTATAGTCGCATTGAGGGTGTTACAACGACGCAGCGGGCGGAGGCACCTACAGGTGCTCGAGGTGGATGCGTGGATCGAGGGGAAGGCTTGGGTGGAGTCCGGTTGGTGGAGATGGATCTCGGTAGGATGCGGGCAGGCAAGGACGAACGCTGCTCTGGTTGGTGCATGGATGAACACGAGGTGGATGCGGGATGGATCCCGAAGTGGATCCGATGGAGTGGCGGCGACGACGAGTGGATAGGGGAGGATCCCTAGAAAATAGGGTTTGGCTAGAATATATAGCCTATGGATATTTGGGTAGGGGTTACCTCGTCCCTCCGATCGACGGTCGAGAAAAATATGTTAGGAAGTCCAATTAACAAAACGGAGACGTTTTGTAGATGTTTGGGGATGATCCGGACCCAACGGTGATGACTGCCCGGGTCGGGTTCGTGACAACTTTCGGGCGCGCGCGAGGAGGGCCGCGGGCTGACGAGAGAGGTTAGGTTGGACATGGCGGTAGGTCGTGGGCTGTGTAGACGGTCTCGAGCTGAGAGAAGAGAAGAGAGGGAGGCCCAGCGACTGTTTCCGGAGACCGAAAACGTCTGACGTTAGACCGGCTATATTGCCGCTATAGTTTAATGGTTGGGCTATCAAACGAGCTCCGAATGCGATGAAACTTGGCAGGTGACCTACTAACAACATAACCACACCACATGCCAACTTTCATCCCATTCCGAGAACATTTTCCGGCCACTTATAAAATAATATTTCGGAGGTGCCGCGGGCGCGTGCAAGTGTGTCTGGGCTCAGAACGGACAACGGACGGAACAAGGGAACCCGGATGGATGCAAGCTTTGAAAACATGATGATGCAAGCAATGACATGGCAACGCCGGCAAATAACTGGAAGACACCTGGCGCAACGGTCTCGGGGCGTCACAACACTCCACCACTACGAGAGGATCTCGTCCCGAGATCTAGAATGTTACCGGAGGGAAAACGGAAGAGAAAGAGGAGAGGTAAAACTAAGTTGCTCCTTTGACAAACGAGTGAGTCCAAAGAACTTGAAAAGGTTAAACCATTTCGCGAAAAGAATACAACGGAGATGAACGAAGTAGAAAACACTGCGTTAGGAAAAAGGAAACAAGGAAGAACAAATTCGAACCGCACTACGGTTAGAAAGATATGCAAGGCTTGATAAAATGAAAGAACTTGAGCAGAGGACACAACACTCCGGTTAAAAGGATAAGCACGAAAAGAACACGATCCAAGATGATGAGAGGAAAAAGCAACATCACAATGTCTCCAGAACAAAAGAATAGAAGATAAATAATTGAAATAGAATAATGGAGAAGAAAAATGCCAACATCTGCCACAGAAGAGCTTGAGAAGGCATCTTAGGAGAAGGGTCGAACGGAGTTGTTGGAAACACAACAACGAAAAGAATAAGCTTGATATGGTCTTATGGAATACATCTCAAAATTATGAGGTGACAACCTGCCACTCACGGGAAAAGTATTGGATTGATAAGAACAAGGAGACGAGAAACTTATTTCAACGGGAGGATAAATGAAGAACTTGGATCATTTATAAGCACCATAAATAGCCACCATCCTTAGGGAAAGCTTTAGGTGAAATATAACCCAAGATAACTCCAATGGCAAGATTGATGGATTTAAAATATCTCATTCTTAACAACATGTGAATCATGGAATATGAACTGAAATTATCAAGAATGACATAATACCACCTCTATTGATACGGAAGAAAGAATTGCACTCCGGATTGCAATATGAAGAATACTTGATCTCCTTAGAAAAGAATCTCGATGAAAACTTCGGGAAGGGATAAAATCCTTGATGAACCATCATGTAGAACCTTCATTAGGAACTCCGGTAGCAAAAGAATGATCAAACGAAATGAAGGATGAAAAGAATAAGGTTGAAGCCTTGCAATGATTTAGATGGATCTTCGTGATGATATAATTGAGATATCTTCGAGCTCCGGGAGAAAAGATAAAGCATCTCGAACCGAGAATGTGATATGATGTACCACTCCGGAAAGCAGGGATTGAATTCACTCGATGAAACAAGAATAAGAATTACATTATGCTTATCCTTCATCAATTAAATTGATGATAAACAATGGATTTGGCACACTACTTATTCTTGTAGAAAGGATTAAGAGAGATATAGCGCAAACTTGACAAGGTCTTCAACGAACCACCGGTATAATTTGAGAGACAAAAGAATTGATATGATCGCCAAGGAAGAGAGATCTTCAACGAACCACCGTATGAATTGGAAAAGAACGAAGTAAAAGGTAAAGAAACACTGAGAAGAATTATGAAATGAACGAAGAAACTTGAGAGAATTTAGATGCAAGTGAACGAAAAATCACGAGTTGAGTAGAGGATATTTGAATGATGCACCGGTAAGATTTAGAGTATGAGAGCTGAAAGCTGGAATGAATAACTATGAGATGATGGGCTCCGAAGAATCAAACTGAAAAGACTCCTGAATTGCTCCGGATGGGTGAAAAGAATTATCATGAACGAAAACAATTATGAGAGAACGACATAAGGCTAGCACCATGAATCTTGAAGATAATGGAGCAAGATTAAAGAGAAACTCTTCTTCGGTCTTCAAAATTCCGAGAATGACAACGAGAAACACCACCATGAATTATTTAGACACTCCGGAAGAATCAAAATGAAGAGGTTGAGCCAACGATGAAAAGAATTCGACAGATCTTGGAGAAAAACATGAGACTGATGATAATTCATTCTTACGTCAAACTTGGAAAAGAATTTGAGAGTAACACCGGGAAAATTAGAGTCAGGTAAGATCCTGGAAAAGACCTGTGGGTTAGGGCCCACTCAAAAGATACACCATTGAAAATGTTTTGAAGAGAGATTGCACCGGTTGAATTAAATGGATTGAAAGAGATAATAACGTCAAAATAACTTGGATGGATCGAGAATGTAACCGTGAGTCTTCTGAGATATCTCCAGCACTCTGGAACAATTGAATAGCGAGAAGTGGATGATTATGAGGTGCACCGGCATGAGAAGGTATTAGAAAGGAGAAAAAAGGATATGATCCACAAAGCTTGAATAGAATCCACTAGAGAGGATAAAAGAAACAAAGAATGATAAACTTGAGGCTCCGTTAGAATCTTCATGAGCATCACCGGGTAAGAACATTGACGGAAAAGGAATGGAGAGACTACACATGAATAAGATGGCTACTTGATTAAGACATCTGAGTCCTTGAAGAAAACAAGGGTGGGTGGGCGGGAAAAACAAAGGCAACTTGGAGACGGATGAAACAAACACCATTGAGAAGAACTGATACTTGATCTTGCGGATGTTGAAATGATCGGACCCACTTGAAGAGAGGCACGCCGGTTGAACAGGATTTACATGATAATCTCAATTATCAAGAAGGATTAGTGTTCACATCGAGGTATGAGAACACCACTTAGGAAAAGGTATGGAATCAACATTTTACTTCGAAGCAACTCTAATACCACAACTCAAAAAAGGCAAGGATTGGCTTGCAGAATCAGCCAGAACAAACATATGATAGCGATTTCGTCTGAAGTTTTCGTGGTGGGGCCTACCTGGGCTCGATCGTACAGCACCATCATGTACAAGGTAGTGCACATGACATACGAAGCGTCCCCGAGTCGGCATAGCCAACGACTCTTTAATACACAACGAGACCACTGTAAAACCAACCGTGGATAGGCGGACCACTAGACGTCGAACCCCAATTTCATATCATACGTCTGTCGGGAAGATATCCTAAGAGCTACTTGAATTCCCACTTATAAACTCCCGAAATTTTCCGTTTATGCAATCAGGTGTTGGGGATACAGGGGAAGCATAATATCTCACCCAAACTAGCAAATCCTACATCCAGCTGTATCCATCCTTCAACACATAACCAAGAAACCTTCGGAAATCGTCTACCTCAACCTTCGAAAAGCATCCGTTATACGAGTTATGGCAATACTCCCGAACTCCCGCCCCAGTACTGGGTGGCGTCGAGGTTATCTCACCAACAACTGCATAAAAGAGAATTTCGATGTCGGCGAAACTAAACTCATGTATTCCAGAACTGCAACGATAAAATTGTGACGACAACACCTCGGAGCTCAACTCCCCAGGACATTGCCACAACCCCTAAATGACAGGAGGCATCAAGAACAATGTTCTCATCACAAAACTATCGGAACGATTCCAAGATACCCGCGTGGTCCTAAATTTTTTTAGTGAAATTTGAGAAGAGAAGAGTCAAAACTCTACCTCAGGATGCCTTAACAGAGCGATGAAGGGACTGGGGAGTAAAAAGAATTCCTAAACTCTCCGATATATAATTCCTAAATGACTCAAAACATTTTTCCAGACTCGACTCGTCAGCTAATTCGATCAAGCAGTGGGGGCTCCTAAGGTTAGGGAAGGCTCTGATACCAACTTGTAACGCCCTCGATGCGGCTATATCTCCCACATGTCGAAGCACGACTTAGAGGCATAACCGCATTGAAAGCAATGTCATAAGTGAGGTAATCTTCACACAACCAATGTAATACATAAAGGGAAAGAGATACATAGTTGGCTTACAATCGCCACTTCACACAATTACATGAATAAAGCATTACATCAACCAGATACAATCAAGGTCCGGGTACAGAACCAAAATAAAAGAAGACTACCCCAAATACTACACAGATCCCCGATCGACCCCAACCGGGCTCCACTACTGATCAACTGGAATGAAACAATACAAAGGAGAAGGTCTTCATCGAGCTCCTCCTTGAGCTTGGTTGCGTCACCTGCTCGGTAACATCGGCACCTACAAACTGGTTTTGGAAGTATCTGTGAGTCACGGGGACTCAGCAATCTCGCACCCTCGCGATCAAGACTATTTAAGCTTATGGGTAAGGTAAAGGTATGAGGTGGAGCTGCAGCAAGCGACTAGCATATATGGTGGCTAAACATATGCATATGAGAGCGAGAAGAGAAGGCAAAGCACGAACGAAGAACTATAATCAAGAAGTGATCCTATAGCAACCTACGTCAAGCATTACTCCAACACCGTGTTCACTTCCCGGACTCCGCCGGAAAGAGACCATCATGGTTACACAGGCGGTTGATGTGTTTTAATTAAGGTCAACATCAGGTTTTCTACAACCGGACGTTAACAAATTCCCATCTGCCCATAACCGCGGGCATGGCTTTCGAAAGTTCAAATCCCTGCAGGGGTGTCCCAACTTAGCCCATGACAAGCTCTCACGGTCAACGAAGGACAAACCTTATCCCGAGAAATTCCGATCAGACTCGGTATCCCGGTTCTACAAGACAACTTCGACAAGTTAAAACAAGTCTAGCAACACCGCCCGAATGTGCCGACAAATCCTGATAGGAGCTGCACATATCTCGTTCTCAGGGCACACTCAGATGAGACATCCTACGAGTAAAACCAAACCTCAAGTTGCCCCGAGGTGGCCCCGTAGTCTGATCGGTCGGACCAACACTCAGAGGAGCACTGGCCCAGGGGGGTTTAAATAAAGATGACCCTTGGGCGCATGACCCCCAAGGGAAAAGAAAAGGCTAGGTGGCGAATGGTAAAACCAATGTTGGGCATTGCTGGAAGAGATTTATTCAAGGCGAACTGTCAAGGGGTTCCCATAATAGCCCAACCGCATAAGGAACGCAAAATCCGGGAACATAACACCGATATGACGGAAACTAGGACGGCAAGAGTGGAACAAAACACCAGGCATAAGACCGAGCCTTCCACCCTTTACTAAGTATATAGACGCATTAATTAAATAAGAGATATTGTGATATCCCAACAAGTAAACATGTTCCAAAAAGGAACAACATCTCCATGTTCCAACAAGGAACAAACTTCAATCTTCACCTTCAACTAACAACTCTATAAGAGGGGCTGAGCAAAGCGGTAACATAGCCAATCAACGGTTTGCTAGGACAAGGTGGGTTAGAGGCTTGGTTCAACAATATGGGAGGCATGATAAGCAAGCGGTAGGTATCATAGCATAGGCAAAGCAAAAGAGCAAGCAACTAGCAAGCAAAGATAGAAGTGATTTTGAGGATATGATCATCTTGCCTAAGATCCAGCAAGGAAGAAGAATGAGTCCATGAAGAGGACAAACGGACGTAGTCAAACGGGTCCTCACAAATGCGACGTTATCGGAACCACCCGAAGAAGCAACACCGAAAAGGAGCAAACAACATAGTAAACAACCAACACATCAACATGGCATGATGCACAATCGAGTATGATGCATGTCTGGTTTAATGAAGCATGGCATGCCAAAGTGCACAAATAATACTACAAATTAAGTGGATCTCATTATGCAATGGAGTTACATATTGAAGAAAACACCCCATGACTTATTTAGTTCTCTCTCGTTTATGTACCCAACAAGATTAAATGTTGTTAGCATGGCAACGGTGAAGCAAAGTAAACTACCTATCTAGTCAAGTGTAAATGAGGCCGGAAGCAACGAACAACAATTCCGGAAACTCCTCATGAGCATATTATAGATTTGGTACTGTTCTGCCCTAAACATTATTTTAGAGTTGTTAAACATGCAAAGTAAGGCCACCATGTTAAACTAGGCAAAATTCTACCCCATTTACATATAAAGTTTATTTCTCTCTCGTTTATGTACCCGACAAGATTAAATGTTGTTAGCATGGAAAGGGTGAAGCAAAGTAAACTACCTATCTATTCAAGTTTAGAGTTGTTAAACAATGCTTTATTTCTCTCTCATTTATGTACCCAAAAAGAATAAATGTTGTTAGCATGGCAAGGGTGAAGCAAAGTAAACTACCTATCTAGTCAAGTTTAAATGAGGCCGGAAGCAAAGAACAACAATTCCAGAAACTCCTCATGAGCATATTATAGATTTGGTACTGTTCTGCCCTAAACATTATTTTAGAGTTGTTAAACATGCAAAGTAAGGCCACCATGTTAAACTAGGCAAAATTCTACCCCATTTACATATAAAGTTTATTAAATTCCAAGTTACGGTTATTTAGTTAAGAAACAAAGCATTTTAGCATGGCATAGGAGCAAATTTAATCAAACATCATTTCAAACATAGATGAAAATGGCAGATTATGAAAGTAGATAAAATTCTGAGCATTTTACATATATAACATGTTTTATTTGGATGCATGGACATCTAGTTATGAGCATTTTAAAATGATGGCATTTACTGTAAATATGCATGCACTGGAAATTTAGGGAAAAAACAGAACAGGAAAAAATCTAAATGGCCTGAATCTGGAGCTGCACGGGCTACACAGGCCAGCGGAAGATAGATATAGAGCGCTCTGTGTGCAAGGCAACAGCAGCAGCTTAATCGGGCCAAGCCCAAGCGGCTGGCTGTGTGGTATGCAAAAAAGGTAAATAAGAGGTAAAAATAGGGGCGCCTGGGACTCGAACCGAGTACCTCCTGGATAGAACAGAGGGGCACTAAGCGCTGCGCTAGAGGGAGGACTTTGCATTGAGAGGGGCGCCTGGCTCTTTTGAACCAGCCCCAGAAGGCCGAGCCCTGTGCTCTACCGCGCACAGGAAGATGACGACGGTGTCGGCAGCCAACGGCGGCGACCACCGGAGCAGTGGAGCACCAGCGGGGGTGCGGGATTGCGAGGCGGTGCTGCTACGGGATGAGCGTGTGCATGTGCGCATGAGGGCGTGCGCGCGGACAGGCTCTCGCGGCCATGGCAAAGCGGCGCGGCGAGGATGGAGGCTATGGCCGAAGGCCGAGCCAGGCAAGGTGTGCGCGCATGGGGCTGCAGCGATGCGGGAGCCAGGACGGGAGCTGTCAAGGTGAGGCCCAAGCAAGGCGCTAGCATCCAAAGGACATGGAGACGTGGCCGGGGCGGCGATCTGCAGGTGCGGGCGCAGGAGTTCAGGCCGGAGGCGGCCATGGCGTTCCCTGATTCAGCAATGACAACAGCTTGCAGGAGGGCTCGCTGGGCACAGCGACGGCTTGGAGATGGGCGCCAGCGTTGGGGCTTCCTACCGGCGCGAGAAGGCAGCGGCGCATGGCTTCCGCTGGCGAGGCTCCTGCCCAACAGAGAAGAAAGGGAGAGCTGAGAGACCCAGGGAATAAGAAATAGGAAGAGAAGGAAAAGAAAGAGGAGGAGGATGGCGTGACCTGGTTGTCGTCGGTAGCGAGGTGGCATCGGGGTCCCGAAGTAGCGCGGACGGAGAGGAACGACAAGGCAGTGGCCTGGTGGTGATGGTCAACGCCGGCGGGCGCGCTTGCTGGAAAGAGGCGGGGCTAGGTGCATCTTCGTTCAGTTGTTCGAAGCAGAGGCGGGGTTAGCTGACGACGGCGCGATGCGAGGTGAGGAAGAAGCAGTCCTGCTGCCCCGGTGTTGCAGGCGGAGGAGTTTGGGCCAGCTGGTGCCTCGGGCGCGAGCGTTCCCGCTCAGGAGGAGCTCCTGCAATCATAGGCGAAGGACGACGCAGTGGGCGGAGGCACCTACAGGTGCTCGAGGTGGATGCGTGGATCGAGGGGAAGGCTTGGGTGGAGTCCGGTTGGTGGAGATGGATCTCGGTGGGATGCGGGCAGGCAAGGACGAACGCTGCTCTGGTTGGTGGGTGGATGAACACGAGGTGGATGCGGGATGGATCCCGAAGTGGATCCGGTGGAGTGGCGGCGACGACGAGTGGATATGGGAGGATCCCTAGAAAATAGGGTTTGGCTAGAATATATAGCTTGTGGATATTTGGGTAGGGGTTACCTCGTCCCTCCGATCGTAATCAGACAATTGAGAAAAATATGTTAGGAAGTCCAATTAACAAAACGGAGACGTTTTGTAGATGTTTGGGGATGATCCGGACCCAACGGTGACGACTGCCCGGGTTGGGTTCGTGACAACTTTCGGGCGCGCGCGAGGAGGGCCGCGGGCTGACAAGAGAGGTTAGGTTGGACCTGACGGTAGGTCGTGGGCTATGTAGACGGTCTCGAGCTGAGAGAAGAGAAGAGAGGGAGGCCCAGCGACTGTTTCTGGAGACCGAAAACGTCTGACGTTAGACCGGCTATATTGCCGCTATAGTTTAACGGTTGGGCTCTCAAACGAACTCCGAATGCGATGAAACTTGGCAGGCGACCTACTAACAACATAACCACACCACATGCCAACTTTCATCCCATTCCGAGAACATTTTTCGGCCACTTATAAAATAATATTTCGGAGGTGCCGCGGGCGCGTGCAAGTGTGTCTGCGCTCAGAACAGACAACGGACGGAACTGGGGAACCCGGACGGATGCAAGTTTTGAAAACATGATGATGCAATGCACATGATGACATGACAAAAAAAACATGACACGCAAGCAATGACATGACAACACCGACGAATAACTGGAAGACACCTGGCGCAACGGTCTCGGGGCGTCATAATGGAAGTTCGCCCTGCCATGCTGAGAAGAGGAGGGGCGCCACCCGCGTTTGGCTCGCCCAGGGAGCAGGTAGCAAGGCAATGGTCGTGAGCGGTGGCTGAAGATGGCTGTAGGGGGTGCTATAGCATGCGGGGAAGAGCCGCGGCAGTAGCGAGGCAGCGGGGCCGAGAGCGAGGGGCTCGGGCGAGCTCGCCAAGTGCAGAGTACTGAGTAATAGGACACATGGGACAGAGCTCGAACTTAGTATGGAAAGAGTATGCCTAGCATTTGAGAGGTGTATGGCCATTATACGGGCAATATTTGGGTAGTATCCGGGATGTGTATGAGGCATGTATGTGTGTTGTCCGAGGCATGCCCGGCCATTGTATGGCTTGTGCGTGCGAAGTGCATGACCATTATCCGGTCATCGCACGGGGAGTGTAGTGCATGAGCATGGCTAGCAGCCTAGCATGTAAGTTAGCCGTGGTGGGAGGCACTCGCGGTCGAGCGTGAGCAGGCTCGGTGGTGGATGCGGGCGTGTGGCCGACTGAAGCGAGGAGGCGCGGAGGACATGTGCTCGGACGGAGGTGGCGCGGAGCAAGGGCCGGAGCAGCGAGCATGCAGACCGAAGAAGGATGACGACGATGCGCCAGGGGCGTGGTGGTGTTGGGCCCCCGACTGGCACCGGAGAGACGATGGTGACGCCGCGGTGATGATGACGAAGAAGACGATGACGACGACAAGGACGTACCGTCTTGAGTGGCCGCCCTGGGGGCGCGTCGATGTCGAGTCCACGAGCACCACCGGAGAGACGATGACGTCGCCACGGTGATGATGACGAAGAAGGTCCCGCACGGACCGCGGTTCCGCGTTAGCTTGCCCCACGGTGGGCACTGACTGTCGTGGTTATCTCGCGGGCAGTTTCGCGAGAGTACAGATGCCACGGGGTGGCTTTAGGTGAGGGCAAGACTGCTCTGAAGATCATGGGACGGGATTGGGCAAGCAGCACACGGTGGTTTACCCAGGTTCAGAGCTCTCTGGAGAAATAATATTTTTACTCCTGCATATCTGAATATATGTGAAACATACGTTACTGTATAGAGTGCTTCTTGAGCTGTATCCGGATGAATGCTATATGCTACTAGCCGCATCTATGTGTGTGTGTGGCCGAAGTGAGCAAGCGTGCTCTAGTGGCCGAATGAGTGGCGTGGTGTGTGAGTCCATGAGAGTGCGTTGCCTTTGAGGACAAACTGAGCATGGATGGATGCATGCGTGGAAGTGTGAGGGTGCTTATATATTATGGGCTAGCTTAGTATGTAAGCTAGGTGGTGGGCATGGTGGATGGTGGCCCACCCACCAAATACACTATTGGATATGTCATGCGAGGTGACCCGTGACGCAGGCTATAGTGTGCCACTATTGCTCAGCAGTGTCTGGGTACAACCGTCTCATCCGCGGTGTGGCCGTCTTGTCGGCGGTATGGCCGTCTTGTCGGCATCGGGTCGATGCAGCAGTTGACTTCGCGTAGCAGGCTGGGTTGGAGCAGCCGAACAAGGAGCCGGGCGGGCGGCCAAGATGGTGAGTTCGGCCAGGTTGAGGGACTTGGCCAGGTTGAGCAACCCTGCCAAGTGCGAGCCGGATTGAGGGGCGTTGCTGGCCCCGATGTTTTTAAGCGTCGTTCACCATCTTGGGCCAACCCAGGGGTCATCCCCCCGACACCGGTGGCAGCGTTGGCAGTGGATGATGGAGAGCGACGGTGAGGTCCTCCGACAGGCATCGTCTGGGCGACGCAAGTGGCAAGGGCGGCCCGGCGCTCAACACGGGCCCAGCAAGCGTTAGCCATGGATGCGGTGGAGCAGTGGTGCATCGATCGATGGAAGAAAGGCTTCAGCGCACCCCTACCAGGCACGCCAAATGTCGTATTATGGGTTCTGGCAAAACCTTGTGAGGTTCGAACTCTGGGTTGTGCACAAAGAACTATCTCTTCCTAGCTCGCTTGCTCAATGATCCCACAGCCTAGCTCGACGGACCCAAAGAACAAGAGAGACGGAGCTTTATACTTGTTTGGGCCACCTTGCGGTGTAATACCCTACTCCAGTTTGTTGGTGGATTTCCTCGAGGGGTTGAGCATGAACTAGTACAATCGATGAACAGCCTCAGGAGGTGAGGAGTTATTGAGCTAGATGAGCTGGTGAGCTCGTCGGGGTCGAATGAATCCGATCCCCCTCTATGGTGGTGGCTAAGTCCTATTTATAGTGGCCTTGGTCCTCTTCCCAAATGTTTAGACGGGAAGGGAGCCCACAACGGCCAAGTTTGAAGGGGGCAATTAGTACAAGCTATCCTGACAAAAGTAGTCTTCTCTTGCCAAAGGCTCTGGCGGTGACGCTGCTGTGGGCTCCGCGATGACCTCCGTCCTCCGTCCTGCTGGTCTTGGTCTTGTTGCACCGATATGGAAACCTTTGCCTGATGCCTCAGGACCCCGCACCTGCGCTTGCCTCCTTAGAACCAAAGAGGAAACTGGTACACTGTGCCCGCATGGCCTTGGTCATCATGGCTCACGTCATGTGAACCTCGCGAGATGCCCCTTGCATACATATCTCCTCTCCTCGGGAGCTGGCCTAGTGAGGCCACCCCCAGGGAGGTCTTGGTGTTGTCCACCTCGCGATGCTTCGCCCCACCCGAGGGTCTTGGGTGGTCACTGCCGAGGCTGGGCCGTACTCGGCCATTGGTGGAGCCACGCCCGCGGACCGCAAGTAGGCAAGTCTGGGAACCCCTGGTCCCACAATGCCGACAGTCGCCGTGCATGGCTCTTGCCTCTTGAAGCTCCTCGGTTGCCTTGGCGATGAATTCCTAAGCACCTGGTTTCCCGAGCCTTGTGCCCTTGTAGGGGAAACACGTGCTAAAGCATGCCTCCCTGTGGTGCCCGAGCGCCTCCCTCGTGACATTGGCTAAGTCAGAGGCACTCAAGAATAGAGCGCCCAAGCCCAGCATCCGGTGCCTTCCTATGCGAGGGAGGGAGGTGCCCCATCCGTGGGCGAAGGTCCTGAGGTATTGCCACCGGACGCCCCACTCTGCCGAGGTTCCTGATGGGGCAGCTGCTTCTTCTTCTTGGTGATTCGAGCCTCGGGAGGGCATATGGCGCCTTCGTCATTAGGGTTCTCGACAGCTGTGGCCTAGAAGGCGCGCTCGAGGGAGCACACTGCGTCCTTCTCCTCACAAGCGACGGAGACGTCGCGTCTTCCTAGCATCTTGAGGACATTGTAACCATGGTGAGTCACTATCATGAACTTGGCCAGGGCTGGGTACCCAAGAATGACATTGTATGGAAGACGGATGTGTGCGACATCAAAGTCGATGAGCTCTATGCGGTAGTTATCGCGCTGGCCGAAGGTGACAGGGAGGCGGATCTGCCCTATTGGGTGGTGGGGCTGTCGGATTGCGGGTTCCGGCAAACCCTTGAGGTTCGAACACTAGGGTGCACATGAAGATCTCTCTCTCCCTAGCTCACTCTCGCAACGATCTCTAGGTCTAGCTCGCCGAACCCAAGGAACAAGTGACATGAGAGTTTATACTGGTTCGGGCCACCATTGTGGTGTAATACCCTACTTTAGTGTGGTGTGGTGGATTGCCTCGTGGGCTGAGGATGAACTAGTATAGTGGACGAACAGCCTCCTAAGGAGAGGTGTTCTTGAGCTCGATGAGCTGGTGTGCTTTGGATCGTCCAAATGATCCGTCCCCTTGAGCCCCCTTGACTACGGTGGTGGCTAGCCCTATTTATAGAGGCCCTGGTCCTCTTCCTATATGTTTAGGCGGGAAGGGGTCCCACAATGGCCTATTTCAAAGGAAGACAACTAGTACTAGCTATCCTGACAAAAGGTGGTCTTCGCCTGCCAAAGGCTCTGGTGGTGACGTTGTCGTGGGCTCCGCAGTGACCTCTGTCATGCCGTCCTGCTCGTCTTGGTCTTGTTGCACCGATGTGGAAACCCTTGCCTGATGCCTCGGGACTCTTCGCCTGTGCCTGCATCCTTAGCACCAAAGAGGAAACTGGCACACTATGCCCGCTAGCTAGTGCCCGCCTGGCCTTGGTCGTCATGGCTCACGTCAAGAGGACCTCGCGAGGTGCCCCTTGCATAGATATCTCCGCTCCTCAGGAGCTAGCCTAGCGAGGCCGCCCCTGGGGAGGTCTTGGTGTCATTCTCCTCGCGAGGCTCGGCCCCTCGTGAGGGTCTTGAGTGGTTTCTGGTGAAGATGGGCCGTACCAGGCAGTTGGTGGAGCCACACCGTGGGCCGCAGGCAGGCAACTCTGGGTACCCCCATTCCCAGGACGCCGACAGTATCCCCCGAGCCCAAGGTGCGCTCAGACTTGGCTTCGAGGCGAATCCAAAGGGCAAGTGCGGAGCGCCGCAGGCCCCAACCGCTTGTGGCCTCGATTGACGAGTGGCGATTGATTGGTCATGGGCGTCTCCGCTTTCCCATGTTGCCTCGGCAACTGTTCTTGGCTGAAAAAAGACTGGCGCGCGCCGCAGGGCTTTCATTGCCTTCCTTCTCCTTGCTCTAGATCCCCTTTCTCTTTCTTGCCCCGAGAGACTCCAGATCCACACGAACCCCTCTCCGAGCTTGCACCCAATGGCCTCCGGCAAGGTGAAGGCCGCGAACTCGCCTTCCTGGTACGAGTCGGCCTTGAGTGTGCCTTGCGTCTCGGAGAAGAACCTTGTAGCCACACTCCTGATGATGGCGGACATCACCAACAAGGGGGGAAAGACCATGCTTCGGGCTGGCTCCGACGAGGCGGAGCCCTCAGGCAGTACCTTCTATCCCTTCTTCATGAACATCGTCGTTGCATGGCTGGTCCCCCCTTTCTACGACTTCTTCTATGCCGTCCTCATCCACTACAAGTTGCATGCCCTTAATCTCCATCCCAACTCCTCCTATCGATCTTTGCCTTATATTGCAAGGCATTCGTTGGGGCGATGCCATCCATGGCGTTGCTTCGCCACTTCTTCTACCTCCGGCTCAAGGAGGGCCATGCTCAGGGTGTGCCAACTTCATTGCGGCCAACGGGACCAACACAATCTCGAAGGCCGGGAAGAAGGCCGAGGGTCATGATCGACGCCAAGTGCGTCCACCCGCGGTTGGTGCTACCGACAGGGATGCCCTCGCCTCACGACAGTTGGCTCCGCACAAAGCTTGCCGACACTCGGGAGAAGCAGGTGCTGGAGAAGATGACCGCAGACCTGAAGCCTGACGACCCGAGGGTGGAGAAGCTGATGGGGGCCATGGTCGTGAAGGAGTTCCCGGCGTAGCACATTGCCCCGCTCCAAGCGCGCTTATGCCCCTTGTGGATGATTGGGGCGAAGGGGACGACCTCCGACAGCAACCGAACGCCTTGTACAAAGAGGGGCTGGGAGCAACCATCCGTCCCTTGGCCGGGGACGATTTGGGCTACCCGCCATACTCCCATCTTCCTCCATACCGTCGCCCAGATGGGGAGAAGGTAGTTGCTGCCATGCCTGTCTTTGATGGACGCGAGGTCGTGCCGCCAGTGCCCTCTGAGGCCACGGAGGAGGCGACCCCAGTACTGGTGTGTTCTGATGATTCTGACGAGGAGGAGAGGCCTGACTCGAAGGCAACCCTAGAGGGGGAGGGGGAGACCTTCCCCCTTGCGGCGGATCTCCTCCGAGCCCTCCCCAACTATGACGAGGCCGGCGACCATCCGGCGAGGGAGTCCCAGGCCCTCGCTGGAGTTACTACGAGGTCCAGGGGCACACACCCCCGAAGAAGCCATCGGCCGGGGTCCCGACGAAGAGCAGGTTGGCACTGGTCTCCCGAGGTGGCACCCCTATTCTGACGTTGTCCGGTGCTGCCGCAGGGCCGGCTGCCGCAACCTCGTCTGGTCCTGGGACTTGCGGGCCGGTGGCCCGGGACGCGAGGCCTCTAGGCTTTGCGCTTCTGAAGAGGCCGAGGGACTATGCGCCCGTTGACTAATAAGTACCTTGCCTTGATTTTGTTTCTTCTTATGCCACTGCTTCTTGACGCTCTCCTTTTGCGCCATCAGGCCGATGCTGGCGGTGAATAAGAAGAGAGAGGGAGCGACCGTACCCCCTCTGGTGCAGAGAGGCATCGACGATGACCGTGCCTCTCCGGCCCGGTCGTCCTCGCAAGGCATAGAGGACCGTCCTTAGGAGAAAATGGCCTCACCATCCCAGCCAGCTCCGGAGGCGTCCGCCCCCAGCTCGCAGGCTGAGGTCCCAAAGCTCAGTAGCCCTCGACCCCTTCTTCTGCTGTCGCTGACACGTAGCCGGTGATTCTGCCTCCTCCTCCTCCTCCCGTCATTGCGCTAGTCTGTGATCCAGCTGCTTCACCAGACGATCTGGAAGAGGCTCTTGTCGTGATGACCTAGCTTCGGGGTAACCTTTGAGGCGCCGACCGTTGTTTGGCATCAGGGCGCCTAGAGTTGAGCTTGGGGTGGCTGCGGTCCGAAGCCTGTGTGAGGGCGGCCTGGGGTCAGGCCACATCGGCTTTCGAGGAGGGCAAGCAGGCCTTCGACCATGCCGCGGCCGCCCGCGAGGCGGCCTTGAAGGACGCCGAAGCCACCAAGGAGCGTTGCCGGCTGATGGAGGCCGAGCTGGAGACCACGCGCAATGAGCGCGCGGCCGAGGCTCGCGATTGCAAAGCGGAGGAGGAGAAGATGAAGGCCCGGAAGGACGCGGTTACCGGTCGTGATGCTAAGAGGGAGCAGCTGGCGCAGGCGTAGGCCGTGGAACGCAGCCGCCTGGAGGAACTAGAGAAAAAGGTGGATGCGGAGAAGGTCCAGCTGGAGGCCAAGGCAAGGGTTCTTGCCAAGGATCGCGAGGCCTTCAAGTCTCTTGAGGAGAGGTCCCACAAGGCGCTGCAGGGGCTCTACGAGAAGGGTTTGGAGAAGCATTTCGTGACTGATGATGACGGCCCCGCCCAACTTTTTCCTCAGCTCGTCACGGCGCTCGAGGACGTCGCTGACAGGATCGGCCTTGACGCGTGTCCTCAGCCACCTTCACCTTCGCGACACCAATGCTGACCTTGGTGTCTTGCTAGAGCCTGTGGATGAGGGACATTGCGAAGCCGCTGCAAAGGCCATGAAGGGCCTGGTGGAGGCCTTGCAGAAGTTCCTTACTATCAACTTCGCGCCTCCTGCCGATGGTGCCACTGATCCCTCGACCAAGACCGACGAGCGGGCGCTTCCGTACAATGACGTCCAAGGCTAAAGAGGAGGCTTGCTAGTGCTCCTTCCTGCTTTAACTTTCTTGTGATCTTTCCTGCGACATGCGACGTGCCTCATGGAGGTGTTAAAACTCTTGTTTGATGTTTAAGGGACGATATGTTTTAGTAGTATCTCATTAAGATTCTGCGACCTCCTTCTTGTTTGCTTGATGTTCTACGTCGGTAGGGCCCGACCCTGCGCATACCTCAGCCGCCGTTGGACTATCCGGATCACCAGGACGGGACCAAGGGATGAGGGGCTACATGGCCAGTTAGGATCCTGAGTCGCGATGCTCAGGAGTCCCCCTTGACGCTCAAATAGCCCGCGAAGAGGAGATGCGAAAGTAGGCCTTAGTGTTCTACGTCGGCAGAGCCTGACCCTGCGCATACCTAAGCCGCCGTTGGACCGTCCGGATCACCAGGACGGGACCAAGGGGTGAGGGGCGATGTGGCCAGTTAGGCTCCTGAGTCCCAATGCTCAGGAGTCCCCCTTGACGTGGAAACAGACCTTCATACCTGTACTCGCCGAGGTCCCTCTCGGGAGGGGTGCACGATGACCAGGTCCGAGGGACCTAGCAGGGCGGCGTACGCTAGGCATGACCTGAGAGTAGCCCCTCGCACGACACTCCCGAGGGGAAAGTGTTGCGGTGATGCTGGACACTGAGCCGGATGGCTCCCTGAGGTTAATGCAGCCAAGGGGCCGCCCTCGGTTGTTTATCACCAGCGCGGAGTATAGCGCTTCCGCACTTGCGCAGGCATAGAAGCTCCTCGACCGTGTCGACTGTCAACGTGGAGCATGGTGCTTCCACTGGTTCGTGGGTGAGGGCTTCCACTGAGAGGAGCCCCCGAGGCGTGTACAGCCCCGCCCTAACACGTGGCTTGCACGGCAGGGCTAGACGAGGTGTGTCTGGGCACTCGTGAGCCAGCGCGGGGCTCATGAGGCCCTACCTCAAGGCGGGTTGCTCCTGTTCTTGATTCTTGATGGTTGTGGTGGCCCTGCAAGATGGTTAGGCAACCTACGCCGGACGTATCTCCCGAGGCGATCACATGAGAGGCCAAGCACCAATGACCCCAGGAGGTGACGTGAACGGGGCCAGCCCACCAGAAAAAGCTTAGTCGTTGGATTTATCGACGCTGCAGGGATGGATCCGAGCACAGACGTCGTGCCTAGTCTTCTCATGCAAAAATCCTAAAGAAAGACGGCCGGCGCACGGCTCCCGTGGTGGCGGGGCACCGGGTCGCGCGCCCTGGTTTGTCCATCCACGATTAACCCATGCGAGAACAAGGCACCAAGGGCCATGGGAGGTGACGTACACGGGGGCGGGCCCGTGAGCCAGAGCTCAGCCTCTTGGGTTTGGCGACGCTACAGGGACGGACCTGCTACCTCTTGAGCTAGCGTTGGATTTCCTCGAAGAGGAATGGATGATGCAGCAGAGTAGCGTAAGTATTTCCCTCAGTTTTTGAGAACCAAGGTATCAATCCAGTAGGAGGCTACGCTCAAGTCCCTTGTACCTGCACAAAATGATAGCTACTCGCAACCAACGCGATTAGGGGTTGTCAATCCCTTCACGGTCACTTACGAGAGTGAGATCTGATAGATATAATATTTTTGGTATTTTTGGTATAAAGATGCAAAGTAAAAAGTAAAGGCAAAGTCAAAAGCAAAGCAAGATTAAAGTGATTGAGATTAATATGATGAGAATAGACCCGGGGGCCATAGGTTTCACTAGTGGCTTCTCTCAAGAGCATAAGTATTCTATGGTGGGTGAACAAATTACAGTTGAGCAATTGACAGAATTGAGGATAGTTATGAGAATATCTAGGCATGATCATGTATATAGGCATCACGTCCGTGACAAGTAGACCGAAACGATTCTGCATCTACTACTATTACTCCACTCATCGACCGCTATCCAGCATGCATCTAGAGTATTAAGTTAAAAACAGAGTAACACCTTAAGCAAGATGACATGATGTAGAGAGATAAATTCATGCCATATGAAATAAACCCCATCTTGTTATCCTCGATGGCAATGATGCAATACGTGCCTTGCTGCCCCTTCTATCACTGGGAAAGGACACCGCAATATCGAACCCAAAGCTAAGCACTTCTCCCATGGAAAGAACTACCAATCTAGTCGGCCAAACCAAACGGATAATTCGAAGAGACTTGCAAAGATAACCAATCATACATAAAAGAATTCAGAGAAGATTCAAATATTATTCATAGATAGACTTGAACATAAACCCACAATTCATCAGTCTCAACAAACACACCGCCAAAAGAAGATTACATCGAATAGATCTCCATGAGAGAGGGGGAGAAATTTGTATTGAGATTCAAAGAGAGAGAAGAAGCCATCTAGCTACTAACTATGGACCCGAAAGTCTGAGGTAAACTACTCACACTTCACCGGAGAGGCTATGATTATGTAGAAGCCCTCCGTGATGAAGGCCCTCTTCCGGCGGAGCTCCGGAACAGGCCCCAAGATGGGATCTCGTGGATACAGAAAGTTGCGGCGGTGGAATTAGGTTTTTGGCTCCTGTTCTGATCGTTTGGGGGTACGTAGGTATATATAGGAGGAAGGAGTACATCGGTGGAGCTCCGAGGGGCCCACGAGGCAGCGGGGCGCGCCCCCACCCTCGTGACCGCATCTTTTGTTCCTTGGAGCAGGGTCCAAGTCTCCTGGATCACGTTCGGTGAGAAAATCACGTTCCCAAAGGTTTTATTCCGTTTGGACTCCGTTTGATATTCCGTTTCTTCGAAACACTGAAATAGGCAAAAAACAACAATTCTGGGCTGGGCCTTCGGTTAATAGGTCAGTCCCAAAAATAATGATAGAAAATTATAGATACGTTGGAGACATATCAGGCATCCCCAAGCTTAATTCCTGCTCGTCCTCGAGTAGGAAAATGATAAAAAGAGAATTTTTGATGCGGAGTGCTACTTGGCATAATTTCAATGCAAATCTTCTTAATTGTGGTATGAATGTTCAGATTAGGAAGATTCAAGACAAAAGTTCATATTGACATAAGAAATAATAATACTTCAAGCAAACAATCAAAGCAATTATGTTTTCTTAAAGTAACATGGCCAAAGAAAGTTCATCCCTACAAAATCATATCGTTTAGTCATGCTCCATTTTCGTCACACAAGAATGCTCTCATCATGCACAACCCCGATGACAAGCCAAGCAATTGTTTCATACCTTAATAATTTCAAACTCATAAACTTTCACGCAATACATGAGCGTGAGCCATGGATATACCACTATGGGTGGAATAGAATAATGATGGGGGTTATGTGGAGAAGACAAAAAGGAGAAAGTCTCACATCAACGAGGATAATCAATGGGCTAGGGAGATGCCCACTGATTGATGTTAATGCAAGGAGTAGGGATTGCCATGCAATAGATGCACTGGAGCTATAAATGTATGAAAGCTCAACTAAAGAAACTAGTGGGTGTGCATCCAACTTGCTTGCTCATCAAGACCTAGGGCACTTGAGGAGGCCCATTGTTGGAATATACAAGCCAAGTTCTATAATGAAAATTCCCACTAGTATATGAAAGTGATAACATATGAGACTCTCTATATGAAAAACATGGTGCTACTTTGAAGCACAATATATGAGACTCGCTATATGAAGAACATGGTGCTACTTTGAAGCACAAGTGTGGAAAAAGGATAGTAGCATTACCCCTTTTTTGGGCCTTCTTTTTTTTGGCCTTTCCCTTTTTTTATTTTTTTATTTGGCCTTTTTTGGCCTTTCTCTTTTTTGGGGGACAATGCTCTATTAATGATGATCATCACACTTTTATTTATTTACAACTCAATGATTACAACTCGATACTAGAACAAAGATGACTCTATATGAATGCCTCCGGCGGTGTACCGGGATTGCGATGAATCAAGAGCGACATGTATGAAAAATTATGAATGGTGGCTTTGCCACAAATACGATGTCAACTACATGATCATGCAAAGCAATATGACAATGATGAATGCGTGTCATGATAAACTGGATGGTGGAAAGTTGCATGGCAATATATCTTGGAATGGATATGGAAATGCCATAATAGGTAGGTATGGTGGCTGTTTTGAGGAAGATATAAGGAGGTTTATGTGTGACAGAGTGTATCATATCACAGGGTTTGGGTGCACCAGCGAAGTTTGCACCAACTCTCGATGTGAGAAAGGGCAATGCACGGTACCGAAGAGGCTAGCAAGGATGGAAGGGTGAGAGTGCGTATAATCCATGGACTCAACATTAGTCATAAAGAACTCATATACTTATTGCAAAAATCTACAAGTCATCAAAAACCTCGGTACTACACTCATGCTCCTAGGGGGATAGTTTGGTAGGAAAAGACCATCGCTCGTCCCCGACCGCCACTCATAAGGAGGACAATCAAATATCACCTCATGTTTCAAATTTGTTGCATAACGTTTGCCATACGTGCATGCTACGGGACTTGCAAACTTTAATTGAAGCACTTCTCAAATTCACAATTACTCTACTAGCATGACTTTGATATTACTACCTCCATATCTCAAAACAATTATCAAGCATCCAACTTTTATTAGTATTCAACACACTCAAAAGAAAGTTTCACAAATCTTGAATACCAAGCATGTTATTATTAAGCAAATTACCATGCTATTAAGACTCTCAAAATAATTTAAGTGAAGCATGAGAGATCAATAGTTTCTTTAAAACAAATCCACCACCGTGCTCTAAAAGATCTAAGTGAAGCACATGGAGCAAAATTATAACGCTCAAAAGATATAAGTGAAGCACATAGAGCAAAACTACTTAGCTCAAAAGATATAAGTGAAGCACATAGAGTATTCTATCAAATTCTAATTCATGTATGGCTCTCTCAAAATGTGTGTACAGAAAGGATGATTGTGGTATACAAACAACCAAAGACACAAATAATACAAGACGCTCCAAGCAAAACACATATCATGTTGGTGAATAAAAATATAGCTCCAAGTAAATTACCGATGGAAGTGGACGAAAGAGGGGATGCCTTCCGGGGCATCCCCAAGCTTTGACTTTTTGGTGTCCTTGGATTATCTTGGGGGTGCCATGGGCATCCCCAAGATTAGGCTCTTGCCAGTCCTTCTTCCATAATCCATCACAAGAATTCACCCAAAACTTGAAAACTTCACAACACAAAACTTAAAGTAGAAAACTCGTGAGCTCCGTTAGCGAAAGAAAACAAAAGACCACTTCAAGGTACTGTAATGAACTCATTTTTTATTTATATTGGTGTTAAACCTACTGTATTCCAACTTCTATATGGATTATAAACTATTTTACTAACCATAGATTCATCAAAATAAGCAAACAACACACGAAAAACAGAATCTGTCAAGACTGAACAGTCTATAGTAATCTGTAGCTAGCGCAAGATCTGGAACACCAAAAGTTCGAAAATAAATTGCTGGACGTGAGGAATTTATCTATTAATCATCTGAAAATATAATTAACTAAATAGCACTCTCCAAATAAAAATGACAGCAGTTCTCGTGAGCGCTAAAGTTTCTGTTTTTTACAGCAAGTTCAACAAGACTTTCCCCAAGTCTTCCCAACGGTTCTACTTGGCACAAACACTAATTAAACACAAAAAACACAGCCAAAAAATAGGCTAAATAATTTATTTATTACTAAACAGGAGCAAAAAGCAAGGAATAAAAATAAAATTGGGTTGCCTCCCAACAAGTGCTATCGTTTAACACCCCTAGCTAGGCATAAAAGCGAGGATAGATTTAGGTATTGCCATCTGCGGTAGGCAATTCTTCAATGAGGCATCTACCATCTATAGGAGTTTCTTTCTTTTTATTAATTATCAAGCTTCTAGGCACAAGATCAAAAAATTCATTTGTAACAAATGGTTCCTTGGTGATAGCAAAAAGATTGGGATGAACACTTATAGATTTAAGATCCGCAGTTTCCTTACTAGATGATTCACCCTTATTTTTAGGAACATACATAAGCTTGGCAATTTTAGTAGGAGGACTTGGAGTGTTCTTTACGGAAGAAAAAGCGGTTCCCAAGTTTGTAATGATACCCCCAAGTTTGTCAATTCTAGTAGAATCTGAGTTTATCTTCTCATTAACTATGGGTTCCTTTTCCTTAATATTTTTCAAAGTCATTCCTACCTTAGATCCATATTGAGTAATTTGATTGTGGATCTTTTTATCTAAATTTTCAATTAATTCAA
This sequence comes from Triticum dicoccoides, assembly GCF_002162155.2. Taxonomy (NCBI): domain Eukaryota; kingdom Viridiplantae; phylum Streptophyta; class Magnoliopsida; order Poales; family Poaceae; genus Triticum; species Triticum dicoccoides. The sequence continues at coordinate 181,496,158 of NC_041388.1, read as the reverse complement.
TAGTAGCAAATTTATTTTAAATAATTTCAAGTCTTTGCATAACATGCTCCAAAGTTAATATAGTTCCATTAACCAAAAGAGGTGGTGAGCCAAATAAATCTAACATAGCTTTATAAGAGTCAAAAGTATGGCTACCCAAGAAGTTTCCTCCGTTAATGGTATCAAGGGTATATCTATACCAATGATTAACACCTACATAAAAATTGCGGAGAAGAACTGAAGTAGATTGTTTCCTGGTAGATCTATTTTGAGCATTGCAAATTCTATACCAAGCATCTTTTAGATTTTCTCCCTCCCTTTGTTTAAAATTTAGAACTTCATTCTCGGGAGACAACGGAGAAGATAAGAGACTAGCCATGACGACAAGAAAACTAACTAACTCACAAGCAAACAAAGAGCAAACGGAGAAAGAGAGGCAAATAGAGAGGGATGATAGAGAGAGAGAGGGCGAATAAAACGGCAAGGGTGAAGTGGGGGAGAGGAAAACGAGAGGCAAATGGCAAATAATGTAATGCGAGAGATAGGGATTGTGATGGGTACTTGGTATGTTGACTTTTTGCATAGCCTCCCCGGCAACGGCGCCAGAAATTCTTCTTGCTACCTCTTGAGCTTGCATTGGATTTCCCCGAAGAGGAAAGGATGATGCACGAGAGTAGCGGAAGTATTAATATGATGAGAATAGACTTGCAAAGTAAAAAAGCAAAGCAAGATTAAAGTGATGGAAATTAATATGATGAGAATAGACCCAGGGGCCATATGTTTCACTAGTGGCTTCTCTCAAGAGCATAAGTATTCTACGGTGGGTGAACAAATTACTGTTGAGCAATTGACAGAATTGAGCATAGTTACGAGAATATCTAGGCATGATCATGTATATAGGCATCACGTCCGTGACAAGTAGACCGAAACAATTCTGCATCTACTACTATTACTCCACTCATCGACCGCTATCCAGCATGCATCTAGAGTATTAAGTTAAAAACAGAGTAATGCCTTAAGCAAGATGACATGATGTAGAGAGATAAATTCATGCAATATGAAATAAACCCCATCTTGTTATCCTCGATGGCAACGATGCAATACGTGCCTTGCTGCCCCTTCTGTCACTAGGAAAGGACACCGCAAGACCGAACCCAAAGCTAAGCACTTCTCCCATGGCAAGAACTACCAATCTAGTCGGCCAAACCAAACGGATAATTCGAAGAGACTTGCAAAGATAACCAATCATACAAAAAAGAATTCAGAGAAGATTCAAATATTATTCATAGATAGACATGAACATTAACCCACAATTCATCGATCTCAACAAACACACCACAAAAAGAAGATTACATCGAATAGATCTCCACGAGAGAGGGGGAGAACTTTGTATTGAGATTCAAAGAGAGAGAAGAAGCCATCTAGCTACTAACTATGGACCTGAAGGTCTAAGGTAAACTACTCACACTTCATCGGAGAAGGCTATGATGATGTAGAAGCCCTCCATGATGACGGCCCTCTTCCCGCGGAGCTCCGGAATAGGCCCCAAGATGGGATCTCGTGGATATAGAAAGTTGCGGCGGTGGAATTAGGTTTTTGGCTCCTGTTCTGATCGTTTGGGGGTATGTAGGTATATATAGGAGGAAGGAGTATGTCGGTGGAGCTCTGAGGGGCCCACGAGGCAGGGGGGCACGCCCTAGGGGGGCGCCCCCACCCTCGTGACCGCCTCTTTTGTTCCTTGGAGCAGGGTCCAAGTCTCCTGGATCACGTTCCCAAAGGTTTTATTCCGTTTGGACTCCGTTTGATATTTCGTTTCTTCGAAACACTGAAATAGGCAAAAAACAGTAATTCTGGGCTGGGCCTCTGGTTAAAAGGTTAGTCCCAAAAATAATATAAAAGTGGAAAATAAAGCCCAATATAGTCCAAAACAGTAGATAATATAGCATGGAGCAATCAAAAATTATAGATACGTTGGAGACGTATCAGGACCCGAGCACAGACGCTGTGCCAGTCCTTAATCATGGGTGGTCGCGGGCGGGCTTGCAAGGGCGTGCGACATTAATGTTATCGGAGTAACGGACAAACATGTGATAATCATAAGTCAATTCATGCAAGAGGAAAACTTGTTCAGATAGATGCAAGAAGGATACATTCCATTGGGACGGACCCGAGCGGCCTGGGGATGATGCAGCCCATGAGGCGCTCCCTACAGAGTAAGCTAAAGAAGCAAAAGGATACACGCCGCAGGGACAGGCCCATGCAACTTGGGGATAATGCTACCCGAAGGACGACCCTCACTGAATGAACTAGAAAGAGTCACCTGATACCGTGCTGGAGTGGTGTCGGGGCACCTGAAGATGCGCGCTGGAGAGGTTGCCCTTCACGAGCCGCCAGGGTCCTGATCCTCAGGAGGCTCCGCAGGCCTAGGTGGCTCCTGAAGAACTATCACGATCTCCGTCAGGACAGCGTGATGCCTGGCCACCTGAGCTACCAGAATGCTCCAAAGGTGGCGCTAGAAGGTGAGAGCCGCATTCGGCAGGCTGAGAGGCATGCGAACGTAGCTGTGAGGCGGAGCCTCGCACTGCCCTACGCGTGAAGGCCAAAATCGTCGCTGAGATGTGGCCCTGTTGAGCCCTGGAATGTCGACGCAGATGCGTAGCCCGCTACCCTCGCCAAGGTGGAGAGCTGCGCTAGATGGTGGGTGATGGTCGCCACGTATGATCCATGCTTTTTGAAGCTTCTGGATCGCCCTCGTGATGAACTCCTGAAAACAAGGCGTTCCATGCCTCGTGCCCTCTCGTGGGAAACATGCAGCGAAGCACGCCTGCACATGGTGCCCGAGCGCCTCCCTCGTTACGATGGCTAGGTTTGAGGCCCTCCAGAAGAGATCCCCCGAGCCCAACCCGAGGAGGGCGCCGGGTGTGCCTTCCTATGCGAGGGAAGGAGGCGCCCCATCTGCCGGCGCCAGTCCTGAGATGGTGCTGCTGGAAACGCTGCCCTGCTTAGGTCCTTGGCTGAGTAGCTGCTTCTTGTTCTTCTGGTTGGCCTCAAGAGGGTGCGGGGTTCCTTCGTTGTCGGGGTCTTCGGCCGCTGCAGCCTGGTAAGCGCGCTCGAGGGAGCACACCACATGTCTTTCCTCGCAGGCGACCGAGATGACGCCGTCAGTCTGAAAGTGCAACTATCCCTGGGTGGTTTTCATAATTCCTAACAACATATAGCTCATTGATCTAATGCTACTTGAAGATAAATATTTCAGGAAAAGCTCAATGATTGGCATGGCATGGATTAGAAAGTGGACCCCTCAAAATGATAAGGACAAAAGATTGGTTCAAGCTCAAAGCATAAGACTCTACATTTTACTTTGAGTGATCCAAGATCACATTGAGTCAATAGGAAAAGCCAATACTATTAAAAGGGGGTGAGGTGTTTCTTAATGAGCTGCTTGCTCAAAATTCTTAGTGATATGCTTCAAAAACCCTCAACTACTTTCCCATATCCACATATGTCCCAAACCAAAAGTCAAACTCGGCCCCACCGAAATCTTCTATCCGGCGCCACAGAGTTCACTTGACATAGTGCTACCTCTTTTAGCACTGCGTTGGTTTTCCCCGAAGAGGAAGGGATGATGCAACAAAGTAGCGTAAGTATTTCCCTCAGTTTTTGAGAACCAAGGTATCAATCAAGTAGGAGGCTACGCGCGAGTCCCTCGCACCTGCACAAAACAAATAAATCCTCGCAACTAACGCAAATAGGGGTTGTCAATCCCTATAGGGCCACTTACGAGAGTGAGATCTGATAGATATGATAAGATAATTTTTTTCGTATTTTTATGATAAAGATGCAAAGTAAAATAAAGGCAAAGTAAATGGCAAAGTAAATAACTAAGTAGTAGGAGATTAATATGATAAAGATAAACCCGGGGGACATAGGTTTCACTAGTTTCTTCTGTCGAGAGCATAAGTATTCTACGGTGGGTGAACAAATTACTGTTGAGCAATTGACAGAATTGAGCATAGTTATCAGAATATCTAGGTATGATCATGTATATAGGCATCACGTCCGAGACAAGTAGACCGACTCCTGCCTGCATCTACTACTATTACTCCACTCATCGACCGCTATCCAGCATGCATCTAGAGTATTAAGTTAAAAACAGAGTAATGCCTTAAGCAAGATGACATGATGTAAAGGGATAGACTCATGTAATACGAAGAAAACCCCATCTTGTTATCCTCGATGGCAACAATACAATATGTGCCTTGCTGCCCTTACTGTCACCGGGAAAGGACTCCGCAAGATTAAACCCAAAGCTAAGCACTTCTCCCATTGCATGAAAGATCAATCTAGTAGGCCAAAACAAACTGATAATTCGAAGAGACTTGCAAAGATAACCAATCATACATAAAAGAATTCAGAGAAGATTCAAATATTATTCATAGATAGACTTGATCATAAACCCACAATTCATCGGTCTCAACAAACACACCGCAAAAAGAAGATTACATCGAATTGATCTCCACAAGAGAGGGGGAGAACATTGTACTGAGATCAAAAAAGAGAGAAGAAGCCATCTAGCTACTAACTATGGACCCGTAGGTCTGAAGTAAACTACTCGCACTTCATCAGAGAGGCTATAGTGTTGATGTAGAAGCCCTTAGTGATCAATGCCCCCTCCGGCGGAGCTCCGGAACAGGCCCCAAGATGGGATCTCGTGGATACAGAAAGTTACGGCGGTGGAATTAGGGTTTTGGCTCCTGTTCTGATCGTTTGGGGGTACGTGGATATATATAGGAGGAAGAAGTACGTCGGTGGAGCAACAGGGGGCCCACGAGGGTGGAGGGCGCGCCCCCCTACCTCGTGGCCTCCTGTTAGTTGGCTTGACATAGGGTCCAAGTCTCATGAGTTGTATTCGGTGATAAAATCACGTTCCCGAAGGTTTCATTCGTTTGGACTCCGTTTGATATTCCTTTTCTTCGAAACCCTAAAACAGGCAAAAAACAGCAATTCTGGGCTGGGCCTCCGGTTAATAGGTTAGTCCCAAAAATAACATAAAAGTGGATAATAAAGCCCAATAATGTCCAAAACAATAGATAATATAGGATGGAGCAATCAAAAATTATAGATACGTTGGAGATGTATCAAGCATCCCCAAGCTTAATTCCTGCTCGGCCTTGAGTAGGTAAATGATAAAAACAGAATTTTTGATGTGGAGTGCTACTTGGCATAATTTTAATGTAATTCTTCTTAATTGTGGTATGAATATTCAGATCCGAAAGATTCAAGACAAAAGTTTATATTGACATAGAAAATAATAATACTTCAAGCATACTAACAAAGCAATTATGTCTTCTCAAAATAACATTGCTAAAGAAAGTTATCCCTACAAAATCATATAGTCTGGCTATGCTCTATCTTCACCACACAAAATATTTAAATCATGCACAACCCCGATGACAAGCCAAGCAATTGTTTCATACTTTTTACATTCTCAAAACTTTTTCAATTTTCACGCAATACATGAGCGTGAGCCATGGATATAGCACTATCGTTGGAATAGAGTGGTGGTTGCGGAGAAGACAAAAAGGGGAAGTGTAACACCCTCGATGCGACTATATCTCCCACGTGTCGAGGCACGACTTAGAGGCATAATCGCATTGAAGGCATATGTCGCAAGTTAGGCAATCTTCACAACATCCCATGTAGTATAAATCATAAAGGGGAGATAACATAGTTGGCTTACACTCGCCATGTCAAACAAGTACATAAATAACATTACATCATCCAAACACTCATGGCCCGACTACGGCGCCAAAATAAAAGAGAACCCAACATGCGACACGGTCCCGATCACCCCCAACTGGGCACCACTACTGGTCATCAGGAAAGGAAACATAGTAACGTTGAGAGTCTTCGTCGAACTCCCACTTGAGCTCAAACGCGTCTCCTGGAGCAGAATCATCGGGCCCTGCATCTGGTGTAATAGTAATCCGTGAGCCACAGGGACTCAGCAATCTCGCACCCTCGCGATCAAGACTATTTAAGCTTATAGGTAAGGCAAGGTAAAAATATGAGTGGAGCTGCAGCAAGCGACTAGCAAATATGGTGGCTAACTTATTCACAAAAGAGAGCGGGAAGAGGAGGCAAAGCGCGAGGGAGAAACTAGAGAGCAACATGTGCAAACATTACTCCAACACCGTGTCCACTTCCCGGACTCCGTTGAGAAGAGGCCATCACGGTAACACACTCAGTTGATTCATTTTAATTAATTAAGGTTCAAGTTATCTACAACCAGACATTAACAAATTCCCATCTGCCCATAACCGCGGGCACGGCTTTTGAAAGTTCAAATCCCTGCAGGGGAGTCCCAACTTAGCCCATGACAAGCTCTCATGGTCAACGAAGGAATAGACCTCCTCCCAAGATGTTCCGATCAGACTCGGTATCTCGGTTCTTCAAGACACTTCGACAGGTTAAAACAAGACCAGCAACACCGCCCGAATGTGCTGACAAATCCCGATAGGAGCTGCACATATCTCGTTCTCAGGGCACACTCAGATGAGCTCTTCATACAACTAAAACCAAACCTCGAGTTTCCCCGAGGGGGCGCTGCAAAGGACTCTAGTTTGGACCAACACTCAGAGGAGCACTGGCCCAGGGGGGGCTAAAATAAGATGACCCCCGGGCTCCGGAAACCCAAGGGAAAAGAGGCTAGGTGGCAAATGGTAAAACCAAGGTTGGGCATTGCTGGAAAGCTTTAATCAAGGCGAACTATCAAGGGGTTCCCATTATAACCCAACCACGTAAGGAACGCAAAATCCGGGAACATAACACCGATATGACGGAAACTAGGGAGGCAAGAGTGGAACAAAACACTAGGCGAGAGGCCGAGCCTTCCACCCTTTACCAAGTATATAGATGCATTAAGATAACATAGCAATATAATGATATCCCAACAAGTAAATAAATGTTCCAACAAGGAACGGCCTCCAAATCTTCACCTGCAACTAGCAACGCTATAAGAGGGGCTGAGCAAAGCGGTAACATAGCCAATCAATGGTGTGCTAGGACATGGTGGGTTAGAGGTTGGACATGGCAATTTGGGAGGCTTGAAAGCAAATGATAGGCATCGTAGCATTGGCATAGCAAAAGAGTGAGCAAACTAGCATAGCAAAGATAGTAGTGATTTCGAGGGTATGATCATCTTGCCTGCACAGTTGTCAGAGTTGACTGGATCCTCAAAAGCAAACTCAACGGGCTCCTCGTTAGCGAACTCGTCTCCCGGCTCTACCCAAACAAGACAAACAAGCAACAAAGACACAATCAACCACGTGCAAGGATCAAGCAAAATGATGAAATGATGATATGCTATGTGGGATGCGACGCGGGATGCAAAATGCAAGATATGACAGGAAATGCATTAACCTTGCATCAACTGGGGAATCCAAGTGTGCCACTGGAAAGATGAGATGAAATCGCTTGAAAACGATATAAAGATCATCGGAAACGGAGTTACGGTTTGGAAATGGCAAGCGATTCAAATATGACACCAGTCTGCGATTTACAGCAAGTAGCCATCTAAATGCAATGAGATGAACATGCTACAGCACCAAAACATGGCATAAAAATACATGGCAGGGATGCATTCAAGATGCTTAACAAAAGTCTAGCACTGAGCTACGGCCAATTCATCCATTAACAGGTTCAAACAAGCATGGCAAAAATGCATATGGAAAACAGATCTCAGACTTTGTGAAATTAACACTTGTCTGGAATTTCAGATCAGGTAGCACTCTTCGGAGCAACAAAACTACATGCTACAGGACCTCAACATGGCAAAGTAAAGCATGGCATGGAGCTACTCAAAGAGCTTAACGAAAGTCCCTCAGTGACCTTGAGCCAAAAGGGATCAGAAAATATACTAACAAGCACGTGAACATCGCAAAAAAAACATAATCAGTTTTAAGACTTAGTGAAAACTGGCACATGCTGAAACAGATATCAAGTAGGCATGTTTACGAGCTCGATGCACTCACTACGGTGCAAGTCATGAAAAGATAAGCATACATCTATCAAGAAGGCACAAAATGCAAGCTAGACATGGCAAGAACAATAGCATAGCATGCACGGATCAACTACAACATCATCGGCAAAATTGCAGACAAGTTGACAATCTGCCCAGATTCACAAAGTAGCAAAAGTAGAGCTCGATTGACTCAAGCTAGGATGCTCCAAAATTGCAAACAAAGACATGGATGGATAGAGCACTACAAGATTAACAAAACATCCTTACTGATCATCCTCAAAAGACGCACAGATCACTAGGAAACAACATGAACATATGGCAACATGAGATAAACAGATCAAGGACTTTGTGGAATTGCTAAGTCCCTGAAAACAGAATTACTAAGTGCACGACTTTGCAAGCTTGCACTAGTCACCACACACATCACAAAAATACATGGGTTGCACCTATGGAAAGATGACAAAACCCTTAACAAAACATATGTAGAACATCAGGGCATAGCATGCACACAATAAACATGGCAAAAATGACAAAAACCTAAATGGAGCAGCAGATCTGACAAATAACTCAAGTAGCCCTCTTCTAACAGCATTTCGAGCATCAAGATGAACTCAAATGAAAATGATGCAATGGAATGAAATGATTTACTCTCAGAGATGAACATTTTGATATGCTATATGCATGAATCGGAGCTACAGATGCAAATTTACGGAGCCATGAACAGGGGCACTTGGATCAGAGAATCTCCGGGACAGACGAAATTTTACCCTCCAGATCTAGGGTTTCGGCGGGCACACGAACCGGGGCAGCGGCGCACTGTAGCAGCTCGCCGGAAATGGCGCTGGAGTGGTCGGGGAAGCAAGGGCCGGCCGGATCTCGCCGGATCTGGGCCGGGCGGCGGCGCGTGGCGAGGCGGCGGCGGAGGGGCGGCACGGCGCGGTGCGG
>NC_041388.1:181478283-181486729 GCF_002162155.2 Triticum dicoccoides | reverse complement strand
CGGGCCTGGCGGGCCGGCGGGAGTGGTGGCTCTGGGGTTAGGAGGAGAGGGGATCCGGATTTTTGGGGAGAGGTCTATTTATAGGCATAGAGGGAGCTAGGAGAGTCCAAATGAGGTGCGGTTTTCGGCCACACGATCGTGATGGAACGCTCTAGATGATGGAGAAGGTTTAGGTGGGTTTTGGGACAAATTGGAGGGGTGTTGGGCTGCAACACACACGAGGCCTTTTCGGTCCCTCGGTTAACCGTTGGAGTATCAAACGAAGTCCAAATGATATGAAACTTGACAGGCGGTCTACCGGTAGTAAACCAAGGCCGCTTGGCAAGTCTCGGTCCAATACGGAAATGTTTAATCCCCACACACGAAAGAAAGCTAGAAATGACCACCGGAGGAGAACGAAGCGCCGGAATGCAAAACGGACAACGGGGAAAATGCTCGGATGCATGAGATGAACACGTATGCAAATGCAATGCACATGATGACATGATATGAGATGCATGACAATGACAACAACACATGGAGACAAAGACCCGAACCCAAGAAAATAAAATAACTTAACGCCGGAAATGGCAAGAGTTGGAGTACAAATTGGGAAAGTTACATCAGGGGTGTTACAGGAAGATAGTCTCACATCAACTAGGCGTATCAACAGGCTATGGAGATGCCCATCAATAGATATCAATGTGAGTGAGTTGGGATTGCCATGCAACGGATGCACTAGAGCTATAAGTATATGATTGCTCAAAAAGAAACTAAGTGGGTGTGCATCCAACTTGCTTGCTCATGAAGACCTAGGGCAATTTGAGGAAGCCCATCATTTGAATATACAAGCCAAGTTCTATAATCTAAAATTCCCACTAGTATATGAAAGTGATAACATGAGATACTCTCTACTATGAAGATCATGGTGCTACTTTGAATCACAAGTGTGGTAAAAGGATAGTAGCATTGTCCCTTCTCTCTTTTTCTCTCATTTTTTTATTTTTTGGGGGCCTTTTCTCTTTTTTATGGCCTCTTTTCTTTTTCTATTTTTTTATTTTTCGTCCGGAGTTTCATCCCGACTTGTGGGGGAATCATAGTATCCATCATCCTTTCCTCACTTGGGACAATGCTCTAATAATGATGATCATCACACTTTTATTTTTCTTACAACTCAACAATTACAACTCGATACTTAGAACAAAATATTACTCTATGTGAATGCCTCCGGCGGTGTACCGGGATATGCAATGATGCATGAGCAACAAGTATGAAAGAATTATGAATGGTGGCTTTGCCACAAATACTATGTCAACTACATGATCATGCTAAGCAATATGACAATGATGGAGTGTATCATAAACGGAATGGTGGAAAGTTGCATATCAATATATCTCGGAATGACTATGGAAATGCCATAATAGGTAGGTATGGTGGCTGTTTTGAGGAAGGTATTTGTTGGGTGTATGATACCGGCGAAAGGTGCGCGGTATTAGAGAGGCTAGCAAAATTGGAAGGGTGAGAGTGCGTATAATCCATGGACTCAACATTAGTCATAAAGAACTCATATACTTATTGAAAAAATCTACAAGTTATCAAAGCAAAGTATTACGTGCATGCTCCTAGGGGGATAGATTAGTAGGAAAACACCATCGCTCGTCCCCGACCGCCACTCATAAGGAAGACAATCAATAAATAAATCATGCTCCGACTTCATCACATAACGGTTCACCATACGTGCATGCTACGGGAATCACAAGCTTCAACACAAGTATTTCTCAAATTCACAACTACTCAACTAGCATGACTTTAATATCACCATCTCCATATCTCAAAATAATTATCAAGTATCAAACTTCTCATAGTATTCAACACACTCATAAGAGAGTTTTATTATTAATCTTGCATACCAAGAATATTAGGATTTTAAGCAAATTACCATGATATTAAGACTCTCAAAATAATCTAAGTGAAGCATGAGAGATCACTAGTTTCTATAAAACAAATCCACCACCGTGCTCTAAAAGATACAAGTGAAGCACTCGAGCAAAATTATATAACTCAAAAGATATAAGCGAAGCACATAGAGTATTCTAACAAATTCCAAATCATGTACGGCTATCTCAAAAGGTGTGTACAGCAAGGATGATTGTGGTAAACTAATAATCAAAGACTCAAATCATACAAGATGCTCCAAGCAAAACACATATCATGTGGTGAATAAAAATATAGCTCCAAGTAAAGTTACTGATAGAAGTAAACGAAAGAGGGATGCCTTCCGGGGCATCCCCAAGCTTTGGCTTTTAGGTGTCCTTAGATTATATTGGGGGTGCCATGGTCATCCCCAATCTTGGGCTCTTGCCACTCCTTGTTCCATAATCCATTAAATCTTTACCCAAAACTTGAAAACTTCACAACACAAAACTTAAAGTAGAAAATCTTGTGAGCTCCGTTAGCGAAAGAAAACAAAAGATCACTTCAAGGTAATGTAATGAACTCATTCTTTATTTATATGGGTGTTATACCTACTGTATTCCAACTTCTCTATGGTTTATAAACTAATTTACTAGCCATAGATTCATCAAAATAAGCAAACAACACACGCAAAACAGAATCTGTCAAAAACAGAACAGTCTGTAGTAATCTGTAGCTAGCGCAAGATATGGAACCCAGAAATTCTAAAATAAATTTCTGGACGAGAGGAATTTATCTATTAATCATCTGCAAATAGAATTAACTAAATAGCACTTTCCAAATAAAAATGAAAGCAGTTCTCGTGAGCGCTAAAGTTTCTGTTTTTTACAGCAAGTTCAACAAGACTTTCCCCAAGTCTTCCCAACGGTTGTACTTGGCACAAACACTAATTAAACACAAAAAACACAACCAAAACAGAGGCTAAATAATTTATTTATTACTAATCAGGAGCAAAAAGCAAGGAATAAAAATAAAATTGGGTTGCCTCCCAACAAGCGCTATCGTTTAACACCCCTAGCTAGGCATAACAAGAAAGAATAGATCTAGGTATTGCATAATAATAAGATAGATTGTTAAAACTCATTTCATATTCTCTACGTTCAGCAGAAAGTTTTCTTCTAGGCAAGCAAAAGTAATCAAAAGGGCAAAATTTGTTGGGACAAAAGTCTCCAAGATCATCCTTGGGAGGTATAGGTTCTTCCTTTGGTCCTTCATATTGCACAACCAATTCATCATTATAAGCATTCTTTTGAGAGAACTTTGTGAGCCTATATTCAAGAGAATATACCAATTCACTATTTCGAATAGCCAAATCATCATTAAGTTCAGAAATTCTATCAACTAAAACATTGGTAGGAACCCTTTTTCTAAGATTTTCATTGAAAGCAACATAGTCTAAAGGTTGAAAACGCATTATTTCTTCTTGATCAAAGAGGATAGTCTCTATGGGAGGACGGCAAGCATCCACCCTATAATGCGCAAAGATTTCTTTGGACTCTTTTATTATGAATCGAAACTCATGAGCCAAAAAGATAGTAACAGCATGCTTAACAGAAGAATGCTCAATATTAGAAAATTCTAGGAAAATCCTTTGTATAGATGGATGCATGTGCATGAATTGTCTCTCAAGTTCAACTACAAGCATGGCAATAGCGTCCGCAAGACTACTAGTTCTAGGAAGAATAGAACTACCCATAGAAGGTAAAGCACCGGCACAAGTAAAGAAATCTAGAATAACTCCTTTTCCAATAATATTACCACTACCAACATAGAATCTTTTTATGTGTGATATAGTGGGTTCTTTAGTAGGAGCATCAAAATTATTATCGACAATAGTATCCCAAATTTCAGACATAGAGGCAGAGGGTAAAGAACTAGCCATAACGACTAGCAAGAAAACTAACACACAAGCAAACAAAAAGCAAGCGGACAAAAAGGGGCAAATAGAGAAAGAGAGGGAGGATAGAGAGAGAGGGCGAATAAAACGGCAAGGCTGAATTGGGGGGAGAGGAAAACGAGAATAATGTAATGTGGGAGATAAGGGTATGTGATGGGTACTTGGTATGTTGACTTTTGCGTAGACCTCCCCGGCAACGGCGCCAAAAATCCTTCTTGCTACCTCTTTTAGCACTGCGTTGGTTTTCCTCGAAGAGGAAGGGATGATGCAGCAAAGTAGCGTAAGTATTTCCCTCGGTTTTTGAGAACCAAGGTATCAATCCAGTAGGAGGCTACGCGCGAGTCCCTCGCACCTGCACAAAAGAAATAAATCCTCGCAACCAACGCAAATAGGGGTTGTCAATCCCTATAGGTCCACTTACGAGAGTGAGATCTGATAGATATGATAAGATAATATTTTTGGTATTTTTATGATAAAGATGCAAAGTAAAATAAAGGCAAAGTAAATGGCAAAGTAAATAACTAAGTAGTAGGAGATTAATATGATAAAGATAAACCTGGGGGCCATAGGTTTCACTAGTGGCTTCTGTCGAGAGCATAAGTATTCTACGGTGGGTGAACAAATTACTGTTGAGCAATTGACAGAATTGAGCATAGTTATGATAATATCTAGGTATGATCATGTATATAGGCATCACGTCCGAGACAAGTATACTGACTCCAGCCTGCATCTACTACTATTACTCCACTCATCGACTGCTATCCAGCATGCATCTAGAGTATTAAGTTAAAAACAGAGTAACGCCTTGCACAAGATGACATGATGTAGAGGGATAGACTCTTGCAATATGAAGAAAACCCCATCTTGTTATCCTCGATGGCAACAATACAATACGTGCCTTGCTGCCCTTATTGTCACCGGGAAAGGACACCTTAAGATTGAACCCAAATCTAAGCACATCTCCCATTGCAAGATAGATCAATCTAGTAGGCCAAACCAAACTGATAATTCAAAGAGACTTGCAAAGATAACCAATCATACATAAAAGAATTCAGAGAAGTTTCAAATATTATTCATAGATAGACTTGATCATAAACCCACAATTCATCGATCTCAACAAACACACCGCACAAAGAAGATTACATTGAACAGATCTCCACGAGATAGGGGGAGAACATTGTATTGAGATCAAAAAAGAGAGAAGAAGCCATCTAGCTACTAACTATGGACCCGTAGGTCTGAAGTAAACTACTCGCACTTCATCAGAGAGGCTATAGTGTTGATGTAGAAGCCCTCAGTGATCGATGCCCCCTCCGGCGGAGCTCCGGAACAGGCCCCAAGATGGGATCTCGTGGATACAGAAAGTTACGGCGGTGGACTTAGGGTTTTAGCTCCTGTTCTGATCGTTTGGGGTACGTGGATATATATAGGTGGAAGAAGTACGTCGGTGGAGCAACAGGGGGCCCACGAGGGTGGAGGGCGCTCCTGGGGGGGGGGGGGCAGGCGCGCCCCTACCTCGTGGCCTCCTGTTAGTTGGCTTGACGTAGGGTCCAAGTCTCATGAGTTGTATTCGGTGAGAAAATCACGTTCCCGAAGGTTTCATTTGTTTGGACTCCGTTTGATATTCCCTTTCTTCGAAACCCTAAAACAGGCAAAAAAACAACAATTCTGGGCTGGGCCTCCGGTTAATAGGTTAGTCCCCAAAATAATATAAAAGTGGATAATCAAGCCCAATAATGTCCAAAACAGTAGATAATATAGCATGGAGCAATCAAAAATTATAGATACATTGGAGACGTATCACATAGCTACTGCCAGAAACCCTAGTCACTTCGGTCTCACCGATAAGGATCTCGGTCTCACCAAGATGGGATTACAAACTCTCTGTTTTCCTTCGTAACATTTCGGTCCAACCGAGATGAGCGATCGGTCCCACCGAGTTTGTGTAATCGGTCTCACCGAGATTACGTTATGCCCTAACCCTAATGGAACTGGTCCCACCGAGTTGACATATCGGTCCCATCGAAAATCCTAACGTTCACATTTTGAACTAAATCGGTCTGACCGAGCTATATGATTCGGTCCTACCGAGTTTGGTGATTTGTGTGTAACGGTTAGATTTTGTGTGGAGGCTATATATACCCCTCCACCCACTCTTCATTCATGGAGAGAGCCATCAGAATATGCGTACACTTCCAACATACATTTTCTGAGAGAGAACCACCTACACTTGTGTTGAGGTCAAGATATTCCAATCCAACCACATAAATCTTGATCTCTAGACTTCCTCCAGTTGCTTTCCACTCAAATAATCTTTCTACCAAACAAATCCTATGAGAGAGAGTTGAGTGCTGATGAGACTATCATTTGAAGCACAAGATCAAGGAGTTCATCATCAACACACCATCTATTACCTTTTGGAGAGTGGTGTCTCCTAGTTGGCTAGCTGTCACTTGGGAGCCTCCGTCAAGATTGTGGAGTTGAACCAAGGAGTTTGTACGGGCAAGGAGATCGCCTACTTCGTGAAGATCTACCCTAGTGAGGCAAGTCCTTCGTGGGAAATGGCCATGGTGGGATAGATAAGGTTGCTTCTTTGTGGGCCCTTCGTGGGTGGAGCCCTCCATGGACTCATGCAACCATTACCATTCGTGGTTTGAAGTATCCATCAACGTGGATGTACGATAGCACCGCCTATCAGAACCATGCCAAAAATCTCCGTGTCTACATTGTGTTTGCTCCCTCCAAACTCCTCCCTTTACCTTCATATGCAATTGTTTTACATTCCGCTGCTATACTCTTAAAATTGCATGTGTAGGTTGATTACTTGTTTGTGCTAAGTGCTAAAATCTGCCAAGACTTAAAATAGGGAAAAGGCTAGATTTGTATTTGGTCAAGTAGTCTAATCACCCCCTCTATACATACTTTCGATCCTACAAGTGGTATCAGAGCTTTGGTCTCCATTTGCCTTGATTTCCATAGTTTTGGTGATCATAGCCTTGGTTTCACAACCTAGGAGAGTATGGTGTCTAGTGAGGGAAATTACCACCATAGAGGTCCTTACTTTGATGGTACTAATTTTGCTAGTTGGAAGCATAAGATGAAAATGCATATTCTTGGACATAACCCCGCCGTTTGGGCTATTGTGTGTATTGTCTTGCATGGTGAATTCTTTGATGGGAGAGAACCGAACTGTGAGGCTAGCGCAGAAGAGTTGAAGATGCTACAATACAATGCTCAAGCTTGTGATATTCACTTCAATGGATTGTGCCCCGAAGAATTCAACAAAATCAGCCGTCTTGAGAATGCAAAGGAAATTAGGGATACTCTGATTGATATGTGCTACCTCTTGAGCACTGCGTTGGATTTCCTTGAAGAGGAAAGGATATTGCAGCAAAGTAGCGTAAGTATTTCCCTCAGTTTTTGAGAACCAAGGTATCAATCCAGTAGGAGGCTGCGCGCGAGTCCCTCGTACTTGCACAAAACAAATAACTCCTCACAACCAACGCAATAAGGGGTTGTCAATCCCTTCACGGTCACTTATGAGAGTGAGATCTAATAGATATGGTAAGATAATATTTTTGGTATTTTTGTGATAAAGATGCAAAGTAAAATAAAAGCAAAGTAAAAAGCAAAGGGAGTAACTAAGTATTGGAAGATTAATATGATGAAGATAGACCCGGGGGCCATAAGTTTCACTAGTGGCTTCTCTCAAGAGCATAAGTATTTTACGGTGGGTGAACGAATTACTATTGATAAATTGACAGAATTGAGCATAGTTTTGAGAATATCTAGGTATGATCATGTATATAGGCATCAGGTCCGAGACAAGTAGACCGACTCCTGCCTGCATCTACTACTATTACTCCACTCATCGACCGCTATCCAGCATGCATCTAGAGTATTAAGTTCATGAAAACAGAGTAACGCCTTAAGCAAGATGACATGATGTAGAGGGATAAATTCCTGCAATATGATAAAAACCCCATCTTGTTATCCTCGATGGCAACAATACAATACGTGCCTTGCTGCCCCTACTGTCACTAGGAAAGGACACCGCAAGATTGAACCCAAAGCTAAGCACTTCTCCCATTGCAAGAAAGATCAATCTAGTAGGCCAAACCAAACTGATAACTCGAAGAGACTTGCAAAGATAACCAATCATACATAAAATAATTCAGAGAAGATTCAAATATTGTTCATAGATAATCTTGATCATAAACCCACAATTCATCGATCTCAACAAACACACCGCAAAAAGAAGATTACATTGAATAGATCTCCACAAGAGAGGGGAGAACATTGTATTGAGATCCAAAAAGAGAGAAGAAGCCATCTAGCTAATAACTATGGACCCGAATGTCTGAGTTAAACTACTTACACTTCATCCGAGAGGCAATGGTGTTGATGTAGAAGCCCTCCGTGATGGATGCCCCCTCCGGCGGAGCTCCGGAATAGGCCCCAAGATGGGATCTCGTGTATACAGAAAGTTACGGCGGTGGAATTGGGGTTTTGGCTCCGTATCTGATCGTTTGGGGGTACGTAGGTATATATAGGAGGAAGGAGTACGTCGATGGAGAAACAGGGGCCCCACGATGG
>NC_041388.1:181464521-181478058 GCF_002162155.2 Triticum dicoccoides | reverse complement strand
GGGGGGGGGGTAGGCGCACCCCCTACCTCGTGGCCTCCCTGTTGGTTGCTTGACGTAGGGTCCAAGTCTCCTAGGTCTTGTTCGGTGAGAAAATCACATTCCCGAAGGTTTCATTCTGTTTGGACTCTTTTTGATATTCCTTTTCTTCGAAACCCTAAAATAGGCAAAAAAACATCAATTCTGGGCTGGGCCTCCGGTTAATAGTTTAGTCCCAAAAATAATATAAAAGTGGATAATAAAGCCCAATAATGTCCAAAACAGTAGATAATATAGCATGGAGCAATCAAAAATTATAGATACGTCGGAGACGTATGAAGCATCCCCAAGCTTAATTCCTGCTCGTCCTCGAGTAGGTAAATGATAAAAACAGAATTTTTGATGTGGAATGCTACTTGGCATATTTTCAATGTAATTCTTCTTAATTGTGGTATGAATATTCAGATCCGAAAGATTCAAGACAGAAGTTTAATATTGACATAAAAATAATAATACTTCAAGCATATTAACAAAGCAATCATGTCTTCTCAAAATAACATGGCAAAAGAAAGTTATCCCTACAAAATCATATAGTCTGGCTATGCTCTATCTTCACCACACAAAATATTTAAATCATGCATAACCCCGATGACAAGCCAAGCAATTGTTTCATACTTTTGACATTCTCAAACTTTTTCAATCTTCACGTAATACATGAGCGTGAGCCATGGATATAGCACTATATGTGGAATAGAATGGTGGTTGTGGAGAAGACAAAAAAGGGAGAAGATAGTCTCACATCAACTAGGCGTATCAATGGGCTATGGAGATGCCCATCAGTAGATATCAATGTGAGTGAGTAGGGATTGCCATGCAACGGATGCACTAGAGCTATAAGTATATGAAAGCTCAACAAAAGAAACTAAGTGGGTGTGCATCCAACTTGCTTGCTCATGAAGACCTAGGGCATTTTGAGGAAGCCCATCATTGGAATATACAAGCAAAGTTCTATAATGAAAAAAATTCCCACTAGTATATGAAAGTGACGAAATGAGAGACTCTCTATCATGAATATCATGGTGCTACTTTGAAGCACAAGTGTGGTAAAGGATAGTAACATTGTCCCTTCTCTCTTTTTCTCTCATTTTTTATTTGGGCCTCTTCTCTTTTTTATGGCCACTTTTTTTTCGTCTGGAGTCTCATCCCGACTTATGGGGGAATCATAGTCTCCATCTCCTTTCCTCACTGGGACAATGCTCGAATAATGATGATCATCACACTTTTATTTTCTTACAACTCAACAATTACAACTCGATACTTAGAACAAAATATGACTCTATATGAATGCCTCCGGCGGTGTACCGGGATATGCAATGAATCAAGAGTGACATGTATGAAAGAATTATGAATGGTGGCTTTGCCACAAATATGATGTCAACAACATGATCATGCTAATCCATATGACAATGATGGAGTGTGTCATAATAAATGGAATGGTGGAAAGTTGCATGGCAATATATCTCAGAATGGCTATGGAAATGCCATAATAGGTAGCTATGGTGGTTATTTTGAGGAAGGTATATGGTGGGTGTATGATACTGACGAAAGGTGCGTGGTATTAGAGAGGCTAGCAATGGTGGAAGGAGGAAAAGTGTGTATAATCCATGGACTCAACATTAGTCATAAAGAACTCATATACTTATTGCAAAAATCTGCAAGTTATCAAAGCAAATTATTACATGCATGCTCCTAGGGGGATTGATTGGTAGGAAAAGACCATCGCTCGTCCCCGACCGCCACTCATAAGGAAGACAATCAAAAAATAAATCATGCTCCGACTTCATCATATAACGGTTCACCATACGTGCATGCTACGGGAATCACAAACTTTAACACAAGTATTTCTCAAATTCACAAATACTCAACTAGCAAAACTTTAATATCACCATCTTCATATCTCAAAACAATTATCAAGCATCAAACTTCTCATAGCATTCAACGTACTCATAATTTTTTTAATAATCTTGAATACCAAGCATATTAGGATTATTTAAGCAAATTACCATGCTATTTAAGACTCTCAAAATAATCTAAGTGAATCATGAGAGATCAATAGTTTCTATAAAAAAAATCCACCACGGTGCTCTAAAAGATATAAGTGAAGTACTAGAGCAAAACTATATAACTCAAATGATATAAGCGAAGCACATAGAGTATTCTAACAAATTCCAAATCATGTATGACTCTCTCAAAAGGTGTGTACAGCAAGGATGATTGTGGTAAACTAAAAAGCAAAGTCTCAAATCATACAAGATGCTCCAAGCAAAACACATATCATGTGGTGAATAAAAATATAGCTCCAAGTAAAGTTACCGATAGAAGTAGACGAAAGAGGGGATGCCTTCCAGGGCACCCCCAAGCTTTGGATTTTAGGTGTCCTTAGATTATCTTGGGGTGACATGGGCATACCCAAGCTTAGGCTCTTACCACTCTTGTTCCATAATCCATCAAATCTTTACCCAAAATTTAAAAACTTCACAACACAAAACTTAAAGTAGAAAATCTCGTGAGCTCCGTTAGCGAAAGAAAACAAAAGACCACTTCAAGGTACTATAATGAACTCATTATTTATTTATATTGGTGTTAAACCTACTTTATTCCAACTTCTCTATCATTTATAAACTATTTTACTAGCCATAGATTCATCGAAATAAGCAAACAACACACGAAAAACAGAATCTGTCAAAAACAGAACAGTCTGTAGTAATCTGTAGCTAGCGCAAGATATAGAAACCCCAAAATTCTAAAATAAATTTCTGGACGTGAGGAATTTATCTATTAATCATCTGCAAAAATAATTAATGAAATATCACTTTCCAAATAAACATGGTAGCAGTTCTCGTGAGCGCTATAGTTTCTGTTTTTTACAACAAGATAACAAGACTTTCCCCAAGTCTTCCCAACGGTTCTACTTGACACAAACACTAATTAAACACAAAAAACACAAACAAAACAGAGGCTAGGTAAATTATTTATTACTAAACAGGAGCAAAAAGCAAGGAATAAAAATAAAATTGGGTTTCGTCTCAACAAGCGTTATCGTTTAACGCCCCTAGCTAGGCATAAAAAGCAATGATAGATCTAGGTATTGCCATCTTTGGTAGGCAATCCATAAGTGGCTCTCACAATAGATTAATAAGGTAATTTAATTTTCTTTCTAGGAAAGTGTTCCATGCCTTTCCATAACGGAAATTGGAATCTAATATTTCCTTCCTTCATATCAATAATTGCACCAATCGTTCTAAGGAAAGGTCTACCAAGAATAATAGGACATGAAGGATTGCAAACTATGTCAAGAATAATAAAATCTACGGGCACATAATTCATATTTGCAACAATAAGAACATCATTGATTCTTCCCATTGGTTTCCTAATAGTGGAATCCGCAAGGTGCAAGTTTAGAGAGCAATCATCAAAATCACAGAAACCTAACAAATCACACAAAGTCTTTGGAATCGTGGAAACACTAGCACCCAAATCACATAAATAATAGAACTCATGATCTTTAATCTTAATTTTAATAGTTGGTTCCCACTCATCATAAAGTTTTCTAGGGATAGAAACTTCCAACTCAAGTTTTTCTTCATAAGATTGCATCAAGGCATCAACAATATGTTTAGTAAACGCTTTATTTTGACTATAAGCATGAGGAGAATTTAGCACGGATTGCAACAAGGAAATACAACCAATCAAATAGCAATTTTCATAATTAAATTCCTTGAAATCCAAAATAGTGGGTTTAGCAACATCTAGGTTTTAATTTCTTCAATCCCACTTTCATCAAATTTAGCATCAAGATCTAAAAACTTTGAATTTTTGGAACGCCTTCTAGATAAAGGTGGATCATATTCCGTCCCATCATTATCAAGATTCATAATTCAAAACAAAGATTTAATAGGGGACACATCAATAACTTTTAGATCTTCATCTTTATTTTCATAGGAACTAGAACACACTCTTATAAAGGCATCTTTCTTAGCACGCATCCTAGTGGTTCTTTCTTTGCACTCATCAATGGAAATTCTCATGGATTTGAGAGAATCATTGATATCATGCTTAGGAGGAATAGACCTAAGTTTCAAAGAATCGACATCAAGAGAAATTCTATCAACGTTCCTAGCCAACTCGTCAATCTTAAGCAATTTTTCTTCAATCAAAGCATTGAAATTCTTTTGCGAAGTAATAAATTCTTTAATATTAGATTCAAAATCAGAGGGCATCTTATTATAATTTCCATAAGAATTGTTGTAGGAATTACCATAATTATTAGAGGGATTACTAGGATAAGGCATAGGATTAAAATTTCCTCTATACGCGTTGTTACCAAAATTGTTCCTACCAACAAAATTCACGTCCATAGAATCATTATTATTCTCAATCAAAGTAGACAAGGGCATATCATTAGGATTAGAAGAAACACTCTTACTAGAAAATAATTTCATAAGTTCATCCATCTTTCCACTCAAAACATTAATTTCTTCTATCGCATGCACCTTTTTATTAGTAGATCTTTCCGTATGCCATTGAGAATAATTAACCATAATATTATCTAGGAGTTTAGTAGCTTCTCCTAAAGTTATTTCCATAAAAGTGCCTCCCGCGGCCGAATCTAAAAGATTTCTACAAGCAAAATTCAATCCGGCATAAATTTTTTGTATAATCATCCACAAATTCAAACCATGAGTAGGGCAATTACGTATCATTAATTTCATCCTCTCCCAAGCTTGTGCAACATGTTCATGATCAAGTTGTGTAAAATTCATAATATCATTTCTAAGGGAGATGATCTTAGCGGGAGGAAAATACTTAGAGATAAAAGCATCTTTGCACTTGTTCCAAAAATCAATACTATTTTTAGGCAAAGACGAAAACCAAGGTTTAGCATGATCTCCAAGCGAAAAAGGAAATAGCTTCAACTTAACAATATCATTATCCACATCTTTCTTCTTTTGCATATCACACAAATCAACGAAGCTATTTAGATGGGTAGCGACATCTTCACTAGGAAGGCCGGAAAACGGATTTTTCATGACAAGATTCAGCAAAGCGGCATTAATTTCACAAGATTCAGCATCGGTAAGAGGAGCAATCGGAGTGCTAATAAAATCATTGTTGTTGGTATTGGTAAAGTCACACAATTTAGTGTTATCTTGAGCCACCGTGACAAGCAAGCTATCCAACACACAAGCAAACAAAAAGCAAGCGGGCAAAAAGAGGCAAATAGAGAAAGAGAGGGAGGATAGAGGGAGAGGGCGAATAAAATGGCAAGGGTGAAGTGGGGGAGAGGAAAATGAGAGGCAAATGGCAAATACTGTAATGCGGGAGATAAGGGTTGTGATGGGTACTTGGTATCTTGACTTTTGTGTAGACTCCCCGGCAACGACACCAGAAATGGCTCGTTGTCGGGAGTCAAATCTTGACTTGCGCGAACCTCCCCGGCAACGGTGCCAGAAATTCTTCTTGCTACCTCTTAAGCACTGCGTTGTATTTCCTTGAAGAGGAAAGGATGATGCAGCAAAGTAGCATAAGTATTTCCCTCAGTTTTTAAGAACCAAGGTATCAATTCAGTAGGAGGCTGCGCGCGAGTCCCTCGTACCTGCACAAAACAAATAACTCCTCGTAAGCAACGCGATAAGGGTTTGTCAATCCCTTCACGGTCACTGACGAGAGTGAGATCTGATAGATATGGTAAGATAATATTTTTGGTATTTTTGTGTTAAAGATGCAAAGTAAAATAAAAGCAAAGTAAAAAGCAAAGGAAATAACTAAGTATTGGAAGATTAATATGATGAAGATAGACCCGGGGGCCATAGGTTTCACTAGAGGCTTCTCTCAAGAGCATAGGTATCTTACGGTGGGTGAATGAATTACTATTGAGAAACTGACAGAATTGAGCATAGTTTTGAGAATATCTAGGTATGATCATGTATATAGGCATCATGTCCGAGACAAGTAGACCGACTCCTGCCTGCATTTACTACTATTACTCCACTCATCGACCGCTATCCAGCATGCATCTAGAGTATTAAGTTCATGAAAACAGAGTAACGCCTTAAGCAAGATGACATGATGTAGAGGGATAAATTCCTGCAATATGATAAAAAACCCATCTTGTTATCCTCGATGGCAACAATACAATACGTGCCTTGCTGCCCCTACTGTCACTAGGAAAGGACACCGCAAGATTGAACCCAAAGCTAAGCACTTCTCGCATTGCAAGAAAGATCAATCTAGTAGGCCAAACCAAACTGATAACTCGAAGAGACTTGCAAAGATAACCAATCATACATAAAATAATTCAGAGAAGATTCAAATATTGTTCATAGATAATCTTGATCATAAACCCACAATTCATCGGTCTCAACAAACACACCGCAAAAAGAAGATTACATTGAATAGATCTCCACAAGAGAGGGGAGAACATTGTATTGAGATCCAAAAAGAGAGAAGAAGCCATCTAGCTAATAACTATGGACCCGAATGTCTGAGTTAAACTACTTACACTTCATCCGAGAGGCTATGGTGTTGATGTAGAAGCCCTCCATGATGGATGCCCCCTCCGGCGGAGCTCCGGAATAGGCCCCAAGATGGGATCTCGTGGATACAGAAAGTTACGGCGGTGGAATTGGGGTTTTGGTTCCGTATCTGATCGTTTGGGGGTACGTAGGTATATATAGGAGGAAGGAGTACGTCGATGGAGAAACAGGGGCCCCACGAGGGTGGAGGGCGCGCCTGTGGGGGGGGGGGGGTAGGCGCGCCCCCTACCTCATGGCCTCCCTGTTGGTTGCTTGACGTAGGGTCCAAGTCTCCTAGGTCTTGTTCGGTGAGAAAATCACATTCCCGAAGGTTTCATTCTGTTTGGACTCATTTTGATATTCCTTTTCTTCGAAACCCTAAAATAGGCAAAAAAACATCAATTCTGGGCTGGGCCTCCGGTTAATAGTTTAGTCCCAAAAATAATATAAAAGTGGATAATAAAGCCTAATAATGTCCAAAACAATAGATAATATAGCATGGAGCAATCAAAAATTATAGATACGTCGGAGACGTATGAAGCATCCCCAAGCTTAATTCATGCTCGTCCTCGAGTAGGTAAATGATAAAAACAGAATTTTTGATGTGGAATGCTACTTGGCATATTTTCAATGTAATTCTTCTTAATTGTGCTATGAATATTCAGATCCGAAAGATTCAAGACAGAAGTTTAATATTGACATAAAAATAATAATACTTCAAGCATATTAACAAAGCAATCATGTCTTCTCAAAATAACACGGCAAAAGAAAGTTATCCCTACAAAGTCATATAGTCTGGCTATGCTCTATCTTCACCACACAAAATATTTAAATCATGCATAACCCCGATGACAAGCCAAGCAATTGTTTCATACTTTTGACATTCTCAAACTTTTTCAATCTTCACGTAATACATGAGCGTGAGCCATGGATATAGCACTATATGTGGAATAGAATGGTGGTTGTGGAGAAGAGAAAAAAGGGAGAAGATAGTCTCACATCAACTAGGCATATCAAATGGGCTATGGAGATGCCCATCAGTAGATATCAATGTGAGTGAGTAGGGATTGCCATGCAACGGATGCACTAGAGCTATAAGTATATGAAAGCTCAACAAAAGAAACTAAGTGGGTGTGCATCCAAATTGCTTGCTCATGAAGACCTAGGGCATTTTGAGGAAGCCCATCATTGGAATATACAAGCAAAGTTCTATAATGAAAAAAATTCCCACTAGTATATGAAAGTGACGAAATGAGAGACTCTCTATCATGAATATCATGGTGCTACTTTGAAGCACAAGTGTGGTAAAGGATAGTAACATTGTCCCTTCTCTCTTTTTCTCTCATTTTTTATTTGGGCCTCTTCTCTTTTTTATGGCCACTTTTTTTTCGTCTGGAGTCTCATCCCGACTTATGGGGGAATCATAGTCTCCATCATCCTTTCCTCACTGGGACAATGCTCGAATAATGATGATCATCACACTTTTATTTTCTTACAACTCAACAATTACAACTCGATACTTAGAACAAAATATGACTCTATATGAATGCCTCCGGCGGTGTACCGGGATATGCAATGAATCAAGAGTGACATGTATGAAAGAATTATGAATGGTGGCTTTGCCACAAATATGATGTCAACAACATGATCACGCTAATCCATATGACAATGATGGAGTGTGTCATAATAAACGGAATGGTGGAAAGTTGCATGGCAATATATCTCGGAATGGCTATGGGAATGCCATAATAGGTAGGTATGGTGGTTATTTTGAGGAAGGTATATGGTGGGTGTATGATACTAACGAAAGGTGCGTGGTATTAGAGAGGCTAGCAATGGTGGAAGGAGGAAAAGTGTGTATAATCCATGGACTCAACATTAGTCATAAAGAACTCATATACTTATTGCAAAAATCTGCAAGTTATCAAAGCAAATTATTACGCGCATGCTCCTAGGGGGATTGATTGGTAGGAAAAGACCATCGCTCGTCCCCGACCGCCACTCATAAGGAAGACAATCAAAAAATAAATCATGCTCCGACTTCATCATATAACGGTTCACCATACGTGCATGCTACGGGAATCACAAACTTTAACACAAGTATTTCTCAAATTCACAAATACTCAACTAGCAAAACTTTAATATCACCATCTTCATATCTCAAAACAATTATCAAGCATCAAACTTCTCATAGCATTCAACGTACTCATAATTTTTTTTAATAATCTTGAATACCAAGCATATTAGGATTATTTAAGCAAATTACCATGCTATTTGAGACTCTCAAAATAATCTAAGTGAATCATGAGAGATCAATAGTTTCTATAAAAAAATCCACCACGGTGCTCTAAAAGATATAAGTGAAGTACTAGAGCAAAACTATATAACTCAAATGATATAAGCGAAGCACATAGAGTATTCTAACAAATTCCAAATCATGTATGACTCTCTCAAAAGGTGTATACAGAAAGGATGATTGTGGTAAACTAAAAAGCAAAGACTCAAATCATACAAGATGCTCCAAGCAAAACACATATCATGTGGTGAATAAAAATATAGCTCCAAGTAAAGTTACCGATAGAAGTAGACGAAAGAGGGGATGCCTTCCGGGGCGCCCCCAAGCTTTGGATTTTAGGTGTCCTTAGATTATCTTGGGGTGACATGGGAATACCCAAGCTTAGGCTCTTACCACTCTTGTTCCATAATCCATCAAATCTTTACCCAAAATTTAAAAACTTCACAACACAAAACTTAAAGTTGAAAATCTCGTGAGCTCCGTTAGCGAAAGAAAACAAAAGACCACTTCAAGGTACTATAATGAACTCATTATTTATTTATATTGGTGTTAAACCTACTGTATTCCAACTTCTCTATCGTTTATAAACTATTTTACTAGCCATAGATTCATCGAAATAAGCAAACAACACACGAAAAACAGAATCTGTCAAAAACAGAACAGTCTGTAGTAATCTGTAGCTAGCGCAAGATATGGAAACTCCAAAATTCTAAAATAAATATCTGGATGTGAGGAATTTATCTATTAATCATCTGCAAAAAGAATTAACGAAATATCACTTCCCAAATAAACATGGTAGCAGTTCTCGTGAGCGCTATAGTTTCTGTTTTTTACAACAAGATAACAAGACTTTCCCCAAGTCTTCCCACCGGTTCTACTTGACACAAACACTAATTAAACACAAAAAACACAACCAAAACAGAGGCTAGGTAAATTATTTATTACTAAACAGTAGCAAAAAGCAAGGAATAAAAATAAAATTGGGTTTCCTCCCAACAAGCGTTATCGTTTAACGCCCCTAGCTAGGCATAAAAAGCAATGATAGATCTAGGTATTGCCATCTTTGGTAGGCAATCCATAAGTGGCTCTCACAATAGATTAATAAGGTAATTTAATTTTCTTTCTAGGAAAGTGTTCCATGCCTTTCCATAACGGAAATTGGAATCTAATATTTCCTTCCTTCATATCAATAATTGCACCAATCGTTCTAAGGAAAGGTCTACCAAGAATAATAGGACATGAAGGATTGCAAACTATGTCAAGAATAATAAAATCTACGGGCACGTAATTCCTATTTGCAACAATAAGAACATCATTTATTCTTCCCATTGGTTTCTTAGTAGTGGAATCCGCAAGGTGCAAGTTTAGAGAGCAATCATCAAAATCACAGAAACCTAACAAATCACACAAAGTCTTTGGAATCGTGGAAACACTAGCACCCAAATCACATAAATAATAGAACTCATGATCTTTAATCTTAATTTTAATAGTTCGTTCCCACTCATCATAAAGTTTTCTAGGGATAGAAACTTCCAACTCAAGTTTTTCTTCATAAGATTGCATCAAGGCATCAACAATATGTTTAGTAAACGCTTTATTTTGACTATAAGCATGAGGAGAATTTAGCACGGATTGCAACAAGGAAATACAACCAATCAAAGAGCAATTTTCATAATTAAATTCCTTGAAATCCAAAATAGTGGGTTTAGCAACATCTAGGTTTTAATTTCTTCAATCCCACCTTCATCAAATTTAGCATCAAGATCTAAAAACTCTGAATTTTTGGAACGCCTTCTAGATAAAGGTGGATCATATTCCGTCCCATCATTATCAAGATTCATAATTCAAAACAAAGATTTAATAGGGGACACATCAATAACTTTTAGATCTTCATCTTTATTTTCATAGGAACTAGAACACACTCTTATAAAGGCATCTTTCTTAGCACGCATCCTAGTGATTCTTTCTTTGCACTAATCAATGGAAATTCTCATGGATTTGAGAGAATCATTGATATCATGCTTAGGAGGAATAGACCTAAGTTTCAAAGAATCGACATCAAGAGAAATTCTATCAACGTTCCTAGCCAACTCGTCAATCTTAAGCAATTTTTCTTCAATCAAAGCATTGAAATTCTTTTGCGAAGTAATAAATTCTTTAATATTAGATTCAAAATCAGAGGGCATCTTATTATAATTTCCATAAGAATTGTTGTAGGAATTACCATAATTATTAGAGGGATTACTAGGATAAGGCATAGGATTAAAATTTCCTCGATACGCGTTGTTACCAAAATTGTTCCTACCAACAAAATTCACGTCCATAGAATCATTATTATTCTCAATAAAAGTAGACAAGGGCATATCATTAGGATTAGAAGAAACACTCTTACTAGAAAATAATTTCATAAGTTCATCCATCTTTGCACTCAAAACATTAATTTCTTCTATCGCATGCACCTTTTTATTAGTAGATCTTTCCGTATGCCATTGAGAATAATTAACCATAATATTATCTAGGAGTTTAGTAGCTTCTCCTAAAGTTATTTCCATAAAAGTGCCTCCCGCGGCCGAATCTAAAAGATTTCTAGAAGCAAAATTCAATCCGGCATAAATTTTTTGTATAATCATCCACAAATTCAAACCATGAGTAGGGCAATTACGTATCATTAATTTCATCCTCTCCCAAGCTTGTGCAACATGTTCATGATCAAGTTGTGTAAAATTCATAATATCATTTCTAAGGGAGATGATCTTAGCGGGAGGAAAATACTTAGAGATAAAAGCATCTTTGCACTTGTTCCAAGAATCAATACTATTTTTAGGCAAAGACGAAAACCAAGGTTTAGCATGATCTCTATGCGAAAAAGGAAATAGCTTCAACTTAACAATATCATTATCCACATCTTTCTTCTTTTGCATATCACACAAATCAACGAAGCTATTTTGATGGGTAGCGACATCTTCACTAGGAAGGCCGGAAAACGGATTTTTCATGACAAGATTCAGCAAAGCGGCATTAATTTCACAAGATTCAGCATCGGTAAGAGGAGCAATCAGAGTGCTAATAAAATCATTGTTGTTGGTATTGGTAAAGTTACACAATTTAGTGTTATCTTGAGCCATTGTGACAAGCAAGCTATCCAACACACAAGCAAACAAAAAGCAAGCGGGCAAAAAGAGGCAAATAGAGAAAGAGAGGGAGGATAGAGGGAGAGGGCGAATAAAATGGCAAGGGTGAAGTGGGGGAGAGGAAAATGAGAGGCAAATGGCAAATACTGTAATGCAGGAGATAAGGGTTGTGATGGGTACTTGGTATCTTGACTTTTGTGTAGACTCCCTGGCAACGACACCAGAAATGGCTCGTTGTCGGGAGTCAAATCTTGACTTGCGCGAACCTCCCCGGCAACGGTGCCAGAAATTCTTCTTGCTACCTCTTAAGCACTGCGTTGTATTTCCTTGAAGAGGAAAGGATGATGCAGCAAAGTAGCATAAGTATTTCCCTCAGTTTTTAAGAACCAAGGTATCAATCCTGTAGGAGGCTGCGCGCGAGTCCCTCGTACCTGCACAAAACAAATAACTCCTCGTAACCAACGCGATAAGGGTTTGTCAATCCCTTCACGGTCACTGACGAGAGTGAGATCTGATAGATATGGTAAGATAATATTTTTGGTATTTTTGTGTTAAAGATGCAAAGTAAAATAAAAGCAAAGTAAAAAGCAAAGGAAATAACTAAGTATTGGAAGATTAATATGAAGAAGATAGACCCGGGGCCATAGGTTTCACTAGAGGCTTCTCTCAAGAGCATTGGTATCTTACGGTGGGTGAATGAATTACTATTGAGAAATTGACAGAATTGAGCATAGTTTTGAGAATATCTAGGTATGATCATGTATATAGGCATCACGTCCGAGACAAGTAGACCGACTCCTGCCTGCATCTACTACTATTACTCCACTCATCGACAGCTATCCAGCATGCATCTAGAATATTAAGTTCATGAAAACAGAGTAACGCCTTAAGCAAGATGACATGATGTAGAGGGATAAATTCCTGCAATATGATAAAAACCCCATCTTGTTATCCTCGATGGCAACAATACAATACGTGCCTTGCTGCCCCTACTGTCACTAGGAAAGGACACCGCAAGATTGAACCCAAAGCTAAGAACTTCTCCCATTGCAAGAAAGATCAATCTAGTAGGCCAAACCAAACTGATAACTCGAAGAGACTTGCAAAGATAACCAATCATACATAAAATAATTCAGAGAAGATTCAAATATTGTTCATAGATAATCTTGATCATAAACCCACAATTCATCGGTCTCAACAAACACACCGCAAAAAGAAGATTACATTGAATAGATCTCCACAAGAGAGGGGAGAACATTGTATTGAGATCCAAAAAGAGAGAAGAAGCCATCTAGCTAATAACTATGGACCCGAATGTCTGAGTTAAACTACTTACACTTCATCCGAGAGGCTATGGTGTTGATGTAGAAGCCCTCCATGATGGATTCCCCCTCCGGCGGAGCTCCGGAATAGGCCCCAAGATGGGATCTCGTGGATACAGAAAGTTACAGCGGTGGAATTGGGGTTTTGGCTCCGTATCTGATCATTTGGGGGTACGTAGGTATATATAGGAGGAAGGAGTACGTCGATGGAGAAACAGGGGCCCCACGAGGGTGGAG
>NC_041388.1:181451214-181464264 GCF_002162155.2 Triticum dicoccoides | reverse complement strand
GCGCGCCCCCTACCTCGTGGCCTCCCTGTTGGTTGCTTGACGTAGGGTCCAAGTCTCCTAGGTCTTGTTCGGTGAGAAAATCACATTCCCAAAGGTTTCATTCTGTTTGGACTCTTTTTGATATTCCTTTTCTTCGAAACCCTAAAATAGGCAAAAAACATCAATTCTGGGCTGGGCCTCCGGTTAATAGGTTAGTCCCAAAAATAGTATAAAAGTGGATAATAAAGCCCAATAATGTCCAAAATAGTATATAATATAGCATGGAGAAATCAAAAATTATGGATACATTGGATACGTATCAATATGCACGAAGGTACCGACTCCGTCAAGGAATCCAAATTGGATGTGCTTCAAAGTCAACTTGACAAGTTCAAAATTGTAACACCCTCAATGCGACTATATCTCCCACGTGTCGAGGCACGACTTAGAGGCATAATTGCATTGAAGGCATATGTCGCAAGTTGGGCAATCTTCACAACATCCCTTGTAATATAATTAATAAAAGGGGAGATAACATAGTTGGCTTACACTCGCCATGTCAATCAAGAACATAAATAACATTACATCATTCAAACACTCATGGCCCGACTACGGCGCCAAAATAAAAGATAACCCAACATGCGACACGATCCCGATCACCCCAACTGGGCACCACTACTGATCATCAGGGAAAGACACATAGTATCGTTGAGAGTCCTTGTCGAACTCCCACTTGAGCTCGAGCGCGTCACTTGGAGTGGAATCATCAAGCCCTGCATCTGGTGTAATAGTAATCTATGAGCCACAGGGACTCAGCAATCTCGCACCCTCGCGATCAAGACTATTTAAGCTTAAAAGGTATGGCAAGGTAAATATATGTGGAGCTGCAGCAAGCGACTAGCATATATGGTGGCTATCCTGTTCGCAAAAGAGAGTGAGAAGAGGAGTCAAAGCGCGAGCGAGAAACTAGAGGACAACCCGCGCAAGCATTACTCCAACACCGTGTTCACTTCCGGACTCCGCCGAGAAGAGACCATCACGGTAACTCACACCGTTGATTCATTAAAATTAAGTTAAGGTTAAAGTTATCTACAACCGGACATTAACAAATTCCCATCTGCCCATAACCGCAGGCATGGCTTTCGAAAGTTCAAATCCCTGCAGGGGAGTCCCAACTTAACCCATGACAAGCTCTCACGGTCAACGAAGGAATAGACCTCCTCCCGAGACGTTCCGATCAGACTCGGTATCTCGGTTCTTCAAGACACTTCGACAGGTTAAAAACAAATCTAGCAACACTGCCCGAATGTGCTGACAAATCCCGATAGGAGCTGCACATATCTCATTCTCAGGGCACACTCAGATGAACACTACGTACAACTAAAACCAACCCTCGAGTTTCCCCGAGGTGGCGCTGCAAGTGGCTCTATTTGGACCAACACTCAGAGGAGCACTGGCCCGGGGGGTTTAAATAAGATGACACTCGGGCTCCGGAAACCCAAGGGAAAAAGAGGCTAGGTGGCAAATGGTAAAACCAAGGTTGGGCATTGCTGGAAAAGCTTTAATCAAGGCGAACTATCAAGGGGTTCCCATTATAACCCAACCGCATAAGGAACGCAAAATCCGGGAACATAACACCGATATGACGGAAACTAGGGCGGCAAGAGTGGAAGAAAACACTAGGCGAGAGACCGAGCCTTCCACCCTTTACCAAGTATATAGATGCATTCAGATAACAAGATAATATAATGATATCCCAACAAGTAAATAATGTTCCAACAAGGAACGGCCTCCAAATCTTCACCTGCAACTAGCAACGCTATAAGAGGGGCTGAGCAAAGCGGTAACATAGCCAATCAATGGTGTGCTAGGACATGGTGGGTTAGAGGTTTGACATGGCAATTTGGGAGGCTTGAAAGCAAATGATAGGCATCGTAGCATTGGCATAGCAAAAGAGTGAGCAAACTAGCATAGCAAAGATAGTAGTGATTTCGAGGGTATGATCATCTTGCCTGCACAGTTGTCAGAGTTGACTGGATCCTCAAAAGCAAACTCAACGGGCTCCTCGTTAGCGAACTCGTCTCCCGGCTCTACCCAAACAAGACAAACAAGCAACAAGGACACAATCAACCACGTGCAAGGATCAAACAATATGATGCAAGGATGCTATGCTATGCGGGATGCGATGCGGGATGCATATGCAAGATTTGACAAGGGATGAATGAACCTGGCCTCAAATTGGAAATCCAAGTGTGCCACTGGAAAGATGAGATGAAATCGCTTGAAAACAATATAAAGAACGCCGGAATCGGAGTTACGGTTTGGAAATGGCAAGCATTCAAATATGGCCACGTTCTGCGATTTACAGCAAGTAGCCATCTAAATGGAACGAAATAAACATGCTACAACACCCAAACATGACAACAAAATACATGGCAGGAATACATTCATGATGCTTAACAAAAGTCTTGCACTGATCTACGGCCAATTCATCCATTAACAGGTTCAAACAAGCATGGAAAAAATGCATATGACAAATAGATTTCAGACTTTGTGAAATTAACACTTGTCTGGAATTTCAGATCAGGTAGCACACTTTGGAGCAACAAAACTACATGCTACAGGATCTGAACATGGAAAAGTAAAACATGGCATGGAGCTACTCAAAAAGATTAACAAAAGTCCCTTAGTGACCTTGAGCCAAAAGGGATCAGAAAACACATTTGCAAGCATGTGAACATAGCAAAAGCATAATCAGTTTTTAGACTTAGTGAAAACTGGCACATGCTGAAACAGATATCGAGTAGGCATGTTTACGAGCTCGATGCACTCACTATGGAGAAAGTCATGACAAGCTAAGCATACACCCATCAAGAATGCACAAAATGCAAGCTAGACATGGCAAGAACAATAGCATAGCATGCACGGATCAACTACAACATCCTCGGCAAAATCACTAACAAGTAGACAATCTGCCCAGATTCACGAAGTAGCAAAAGTAGAGCTCGATTGACTCAAGCTAGGGTGCTCCATAGTTGCAAACAAAGACATGGATGGATAGAGTACTACAAGATAAACAAAACATCCTTACTGATCATCCTCAAAAGAGGCACGGATCACTAGGAAACAACATGAACATATGGCCATATGAGATAAATAGCTCAAGGACTTAGTGGAAATGCTAAGTCCCTGAAATCTGCATTACCAAGTGCCTCACTTTGCAAGCTTGTGCTAGTCACCACACACATCACAAAAATACATGGGTTGCACCTCTGTAAATATGGCAAAACCCTTAGCAAAACATATGTAGAGCTCAGGGTCATATCATGCACACAATAATCATGGCAAAAATGACAAATAGCTAAATGGAGCAGCAGATCTGGCAATTAACTCAAGTAGCACTCTTCTAACAGAATTTCGGGCATCAAGATGAGCTCAAATGAAAATTATGCAATGGAATGAAATGATGTACTCTCTGAGACGAACATTTTGATATGCTATATGCGCGAAACGGAGCTACGGATGCAAAGATATAACATGATGAACATGGCAATATGAACTAGGGTTTCGGGCAAAAAGTCAACCGTCCCAATTTCCAGATCTGGATCTGGCATGGATTTCGAAGCAGCCCGCCGGAGTTACTGTTCACCGCCGGAGATGAAGCTCGCCGGAGGTCGGAGTTGAGGAAGGAGAGGCCGGATCCGGTGGTGGAGCTCGCCGGCGCGGCGCGGGAGAGGAGGGCGGCGGCGCCAGGCGTGATCGGCGGTGGGGTGGCGCACTCGTCGGCGCGGGACGGCGGCCCAATCTCGCCGGCTCGGCCGGGGAAGGAGGCGGATGGTGGCGGAGCTCGCCGGGCAGCCGGGGACGAAGGGCGCGGGGCGCGCGGTAGGTGGCGGCCCGGGTTGGCGGCGGAGAGGGCCCGCCCTGGGCCGGGACGGGCCGCTGCGGAGGGAGGCCGGCGCGGGACACGTGTCACGCCCTGATTGGGCGCGGGGGTGGCGGCGGCTTTGTCCGGCGGCGGCGGACACGTCCGGTGCAGCGCGAGGGGCGGATCTTGGGTTTCGGAGGGAGAAGAACGGGAATTTCGGAGGGGTTCTATTTATAGGCATAGGAGGAGCTAGGAGAGTCCAAATGAGGTGCGGTTTTCGGCCACGCGATCGTGATCGAACGCTCTAGATGATGGAGAGGGTTTTGGTGGGTTTTGGGTCAACTTGGAGGGGTTTTTGGCTGCAACACACACGAGGCCTTTTCGGTCCCTCGGTTAACCGTTGGAGTATCAAACGAAGTCCAAATGGCCCGAAACTTGACAGGCGGTCTACCGGTAGTAAACCAAGGACGCTTGGCAAGTCTCGGTCCAATCCGGAAATTTTTAATCCCCACACACGAAAGAAAGGTAGAAATGACCACCGGAGGAGAACGAAGTGACGGAATGCAAAACGGACAACGGGGAAAATGCTCGAATGCATGAGATGAACACGTATGCAAATGCAATGCACATGATGACATGATATGAGATGCATGACAATGACAATAACACACGAAGACAAAAACCCGAACCCCATAAAATAAACTAACTTAAGGCCGGAAACAGTAAGAGTTGGAATACATATTGGGTAAGTTACATCCGGGGTGTTACAAAAATGAAGGATGCTGAAGGTGTCGCTGAAATGTACTCTAGGCATGCTCTCATCACAAATGATATTGCAGGCTTAGGAAGTGAAGAGATGACCGATAGATTCATCATCAAGAAGACCCTAAGAGCCTTGGATGGAAAATATGATACCGTGTGCACATTGATCCAAATGATGCCCAATTACAAAGATCTCAAGCCAACGGAAGTCATTGGAAGGATTGCTGCTCATGAGATGACACTCAAGGATAAGGAAGAGCTTCACAACAAGTCAAGTGGTGCTTACAAAACCTCATGTGATGCTCCCACATCATCAAGTGAGAAACAAAACTTCAATGAAGAATTGAGCCTAATGGTGAAGAACCTCAACAAGTTTTACAAGAATAGAAGCAAGGAAAGAAGTTCCAAGTCAAGGTCCTACAATGACAAAAGATTTTTAAGTCATGAACGCAATTGCCATAATTGTGGAAGACCCGGACACTACTCCAATGAGTGTACGGCTCCCTACAAAAGAAGAGAAGATTCTCCCAAAAGGAGTAGGAGAGAAGAATCACCACCAAGAGAGAGAAGGAGTAGAGATGGACGTTATGAACGAAGAACATCACGGAGAAGCAAGGCTTCGGAAAGGAAGGACAAATCATCAAGGAGCTACACAAAGCGAAGACATCAAGCTCACGTTGGTGAATGGGTATCCGGCTCCGACTCGGACGATCACTCCGAGAGAAGTTATCACTCCGACTCTGAATATACTAAAGATGAAGGTGTTGCCAGTCTAGCACTTGTGTCAACCAACTCCTATGATATATTTGAGTCACCAAATGAAGGAATTGGAAGATGCTTCATGGCTAAAGGCCCAAAGGTAT
Source organism: Triticum dicoccoides (assembly GCF_002162155.2). NCBI lineage: Eukaryota > Viridiplantae > Streptophyta > Magnoliopsida > Poales > Poaceae > Triticum > Triticum dicoccoides. Next base: position 181,458,792 of record NC_041388.1, on the reverse strand, counting down.
CACACCCCAAGTATGTTGATTTCAATAGTGATGAAGATGACTTCCTAGGTGATGATGATTTACTTGTTGACAATTCTAGTGAATAAAACTATGATAAACTTGCTATTAATCATGCTAATCAAGACAAAACAAATGACGATGATAAGAAGGAGATTGAGCGTCTAACTAAAGAGCTAAACACTCTTAAGTTAGCTCATGAAACTACCTTGGAAAATCATCGAGAACTTTTAAAGACTCATGAGAAGTTACGCTTCGAAACGCTCAACCTTGAGCAAGAGCATGGGTTCTTAAAAGCGATCAACGATGATCTTCACAAGAAAAGTTCTTCTTACATTGCCAAGCATTTACTCTTGTCTACTTACATTCCACAAGTTAAATCTAGCAACAATAGTAAGAAAGATTCTTCTTCTAGTAGTAACAATAATCACGCTAAACCCTATGATGTTGCTTCTAGTAGTTCTCTTGATTCCACTAATTATTCTCTTAGCCAAGTTACACTTGAGCAAGAAAATAGCTTATTGAAGGGAATTATAGAGAAAGGTGTTTACAAGAGCCTTGTCGGAAGTAAGCAATTTGAGGAAATTGTACGCAAGCAAGGAAGACACCGAAAGAATCAAGGTGTTGGTTTTGAACGAAAGTTCAATGCCAATGGAGTTGAGTGGGAAGAAGATCAATACCCCAAGACGAAGTTTGTGCCTCAACAAGAGAAGTATGATCCTACTTCTTTCCAAGGAACACAAGCTCAAGATGATCTTCCACCACAAGACCACAAGCAAAAAGGCAAGGACAAGCTTCAAGAGGAGATTGATGCATTTGAGGAAGCTCCCAAAGCCTTGGTCAAGTGGGTTCCCAAGACTACATCAAGTTCTACTTTATCAAGTACGACTACAACTCCAAGGATTCCCATCAAGATGGTGTGGATCACGAAGAAGAAGAACTAGAGAAGTCTTGAGGGTGACTCCGCCAACATACTTAAGTCATATCATTTTGGCGAGGACAAGTGCAAACAACTTCCATATCTTGCACTAGTTCAAGGAGTCATAAACCCTCTTGTTGGTAAGACAAGGGACAAGGTAACCTAATGCTTTCATGGACATCATCCTATGTGAACATCACTATATGTCTATGGATATCCTTTTTTGTTCCTTGTGGGACTAACTCGTGTAGGTATTGAAAGTGCAACTCACTCCAAAGGATTGCTCCAAAGGATCAACATCAACATTGAGCATCTACATTTTCAACACCTACATGAAGTCATCATCGACAAAAACCAAGGTTAGTTCATCCCTCTTAGGGGGGATATCACATCTAGGGGGAGCTTTACTCTAATCAATTGAGCTAAAGCAACAAAAATGGTGTGAACACAACAATGCTTTATGTAAAAGTGGCAACCCCACTTGTGCTTAAACGATGAGTATGACCAACGATCAAATTTTCTCATTTGACTCCTAAGTCAATATACTCATATATAGATGACCGAGTCATCGCCAAATTGCTTGATAGATGCTAGAGTGATTGTGCATGCTTTGTCACATATTTCATTTGCCATCTTATTGTGTGTGCATGTTGGTTGCATATTTTACTCATTCGAGGACATCCATTTGTTGCTTTGATTGTTTGGCTTTTTCTCTTTTGCCAAATGGATGGACAAGAATGCCTAAGAACTCCCTCTAGCTATCTATGCTTTTCTCGTCTCAAACTCTATTCATGCTACATCACAAAGTTTGATCAAGTCAGATTAGAACCACTCTGTGTGAGGAGCACTTGGAGTCCCTAATTCATCATAGACTTAAACTTCCAAAACCTCTTTGTGCATTTCAGTATGACCGAGTCATCCATTTTGGTCACACCGAGATCAATAAGTTGATCTAGGTTAATCTCGGTGCAACCGATTAGAACTTTTCGGTCACACCGAGTTGCAGCAACCGCTTGCGATTCTGCATCTCGGTGCCACCGAGTTGTTCCACTCGGTCACACCGACAGGGTCGGGATATATATACCCACGGGTGAGATTTTGGAAATTCCTTCAAAACCTCTCAGCCCGCGCGTGTTCGCTCTGACGCCTCGGGTCTCCGGATCGTCCTCTCGACGCCAACGACCTCCCGCCGCTGGTTTTCGTCGCCGTCAACGGATTTCTGCCCCTCCATTGCCGCCGTAGCAAACTTCGCCGTAGGGTATGAGTTTGATCTTTTGTGCTATTCCTTTAACTCTGATTCTTAGCACATTACTTTTCCATGATCATGACCTTGTATGCAATCAATCTATCCACTGAAAACATCCCTTAGGTTAGTTTTGATTTGAAAATTTAGGGTTAGGTCTCCGCCGGACTCATCTCGTACCAACCGAATTGTAGAAATCAGTCTCACCGATTTGGCTTAGGCCATTGCAGTTGCACTTTTGGTTTGACCGAAAACTGCAAATCAGTGTGACCGAGTTCGATTCTTTGTGAAACCCTAGCAGTCTCGGTGCCACCGAACTGTGACGTCTGACTGAGTTCACTAGTTTAGGTTCCAAAAGTTGCTTCGGTATCATCGAGTTTACAAATCGGTAGCTCCAAAATGCTTTCTGTGAAGAACTAAAAATAAGTTTTTAAGTCATTCTTTTTGTAAAAACTCTGCACTTTGTGATTCTCATCCACTCTACTCATCTATATCTATTCACGGGGTCTGCTATCAGTAAGTTTGCAAATATGTCTGACCAGAGTGACAGCCAGAACAAGTCAAAGGAACAGGTGCAGTTGAGTGAGGGCACTAGTCCCTCCAGCACTTCTGATGATGGCAGCAGGAGCACACCGAGCAACTTGCCCAAGGCATCCACCAGAACAAGGAAGAAGAAGACCTCAGATTTTGAAGATGAGGATTATGTGGCTGTTGAGGAGGAAGTTAGATCCAAGAAGAAGGAGTTGAAGAAAGAATATGGCTCAACTGCTACAACAAAGAGGATGCACAAGAAGGCTCCAGCAAAGAGGATTCCCATGTCTAAGGCCAGAGCCTCAACTGCTGAAACCTCCAAGCCAACTGAAGAGGCAGTTGGAGAAGGAAAGAAAGGAAGGAAAGGGTCAAGAAGACCACTGCCAAAGTGCTTGGTAGACCCTCCATTATGAGAGATACAGAAGAAGAGGAAGAGGAAGAGGATGCTGCTCCAGCTCCTAAGGCTCAGAAGCTTATGGGAGATGTAATGAAGTCAGGGGATTCTCCATCTAAGCCCAAATCTGCTCCCAGGCTACTGCTCAAAAACCCCCATAACCCAAGAGAAACACTAGGAGTATACCCGCTGAGGAGAAGAACAAGGCCCCAGTGCCTGAATCTGAAGAAGAAGAAGATGATTCTCATGGTTTGAGGAAGTTGAAGCCCAAAATTCCTGACCACAGTGATGCTCATCCAGTCGCTAAGGACATGCACATCAGGAAAGATGCAGGATTGAGGTTATGGAGACAGTCTGATCCCTATGCTATTAAGAGGAGGACTGTAGTTGACTACATGTTCCATACAAAGGAACAACAAGATTTCTATGAGACTATTTTGCTTGACAAGAAGCCCATCGTGTATGACATGAAATGGGTGGATTGGGAATACATCCAGGAGAATGAAGATCACTTCCCAGGAGTATATGATAGCTTCAAGGCATGTGGGGTAGCTGAATTTGTTGGACAGAAGCTCACCAAATGGAATGATGAGTTGATCATGCATTTTTACTCCACTGCCCACTTCTATCCAGATGGAAGAATAATATGGATGTCTGAGGGTACCAGGTACCAGTCCACACTTGATGAATCGGCCAAGCTAATCAATGCCCCATAGCAACATGAAGATGACTTGGATGTGTATGCCACCAAGAAGAAAGACCACAACTCCATGGCAAACATGTACAAAGAGATCCCTGATAAATCTTTGGAGACACACAAGCTTGGATCTGTATATTTCCTATTGTCTGGTCTACCTACTATCAACTGGATCTTAAGGCACACATTGCTACCCAAGTCAGGAGATCACAACATGATCAGAGGACACTCCATCAACATGCTACAAATTTTTTATGTTCCCCAGAAGTTCAAAATTATGAGCTTGATTGTAGAAACGATCAAAAGGACTGCTACTGATCAAAAGAGGAGTTGTGGGTATGCTCCACATATTCAGGAGCTCATCAAGTCTAAGATGGGAATAGGAACTTATTTGATAGACAAGGAGCATCTACCTCTATATCCTGAGTTTGAAGACAACACTGTTGTGATGAATGAGGAAGAACCATCATCAGCTCAAGTCCAAGAGAAGAGAGCCAAGGAAAAGGCTGAGAAAGCTGCCCAGATGCCAAGTGTTGAAGAGGCACCTCGAGTCTTCCTAAAGAGCAAGCAAGATCAGTTAGGCTATCTGATTCAAGCCACGCTGAAGATTGAGAAGGGCTTGGCCACCCTGACTCAGAATCAGGAGAGCCTGGAAAGGATTGTGGAGACAAAACTCTATGATCTTGATCTGAAGGTGACTGAGATTAAGACCGCAGTTGAGCAGCTTCAGGAGGAAGCAGAGGAGAGGGAAGGAAAAGCAACCACTGATGCTTTTCAGCGTGTGCCACAAGGTCCAAGCTCTGCTGCAGTGCCAGTCTCAAAAGCTAGAGCTTCAGTGTTAGCACTAGTAGCTACAGCTCCAGTGCCACCTCCAGCACCCACTCCATCAGCTCCAACTACATCGTCAGAATCCTTTGTCCTTGGAGTCTATCTACACCACCTCCCGAAGACCAAGCCTGAGAGACGTATAACACTATGCATTTTCAATTTTTTGGTAACTTGTTGCCAAAGAGGGAGAAATATGTATAGATCATAGGCTTCGAGAGAGAGTGTCTTGCTTTTTATCTCTCTTGCTTTTGATTGAAGTTTTTGTGTCCTTGTGAGATACTTATGTGATCATGTGGTTGATTGTAACACCCCAAAAATTTAACCATGATTTGTCTATTAAAATTTTGCCAGGAAATTAAATTTTTTATTTTTTGGATTTTCTTTGATTTCAGAACCATTCTTTTCTTGGTTATTGTGGAGTTTTTACCCAAGTGAAAACTTTCCAAATGTTTTGTTGGACTTGTATACCCTCTCAAGAAAACTTTTCTTTTTATCAGTGGAATTAGTTATATAATTATTTTCCTGATCTTTATTTCTTTAAAAATGGTTTCCCATGGTTTTAGGGTCCCATTTGAACTACAAACCTTTGATAAATTTATTTAAAATTCCAACCAAAATTTGGGGATGTCATGTGATATTTTTAAATCACTTTTATGCAAAAACATCTTTTATTCATTGGAGGTTTTGAGCTCTACCCCAAGTTTTCATATCTGGTCCAGTTTGTATAATTGCACTACAACCTTTTAAAATATTTCTTTAAAGCCTCCACCAAAATTATGGGATGTTAGTAGTAGTATATTATCCAACTTTATGCAAAAACCCAGTGATGTTCTTTGAAAAATTTGAGTAAAACAACCTCATCTTCATTCTGGTCCAGCTTGGTGATTTGTACTGCAACCATATTTTTACTTGCTCTTTTACCCATGATTCTTTTTCCTGCTTTTAGACCACCCTATAAAACCCTTAAGTCCAGGAGATTGGGTCCATTGGAGGATTTTAAGTGCATGAAATAGTGCCTTTTCTTTCTGTCCAAAACTCAAGATTTACAAAACCTGCACTAGCAAGTTTCTGGTTTTGCCCAAATGACCTTGCCATCATCACCTACACCTACGGAGACACTGATCTGGAGACTTTGGCCACCCCAAGAGTTGCCTAGATGCCCTGGGCATTCTGTCAAGCACCATGAATGCATGGCCAACTTTGGCATGATTTTAATTTTGCATTACAAGCTTGATCCACTGACCCAGAAGCCTTGTCCACTAAACTGCTAGATGCCTTTAACCTAGACCTGCTAATTGCCAACCTCACCCAAGCCTCCTGCATGCCTTGGCATTTTGCCGAACGGTTGGCGTGCAAGCTCTGGGCGCGGCCAGAGCGCGTGTTTTGCACGTGCGTGCGCACGAGTCGCCGCGTCCCGCTGCCGCCTACCCGTGCCCGTTCTGGCCCTTCCCTTCTCCCGGCCGTCGCGCCCCGACCCCTTCCTCGCCGCAGAGCCGCCCTAGAGCCCCACAGTGCCGCCGTCAGGTCGGCCGTGGCAGCTAGCGGACAGTCATATTGGGCCTCTGCCATGGGCGGCGCCGCTCGAGCCATACACGCGCGCCAGCTCGCCCCCTTGAGCAGTGGAGAGCTCGTCGGGATGTGCCGACCAGCCCCAACCGCCTCCACGTCGCCCTGCTGCAACAGAACGGCGGTTCGCCGATCTTATCTCCGGCCGCCGCGGAGCCGACCTAGCCGCGCTATAAGTAGGGGCCTCCGAGCTCATCCAATCAATCAGGCAGCCTCAGGCCCTTCCCCTAGAGCCCCTACAGCCATCAATCGTCGGGGGGAAGCCGTCTTCCTCGTCTCCGGCCAGTTCGGCCGCCGCCACTTTCCAGCTCTGTTCGTCGCGAGCAGGCCTTCTCCGACCTTTCCAGCACCACCACCTGACTCGTCTCGACCGTGCGGAGCTGCCTAGCCTCTCAAACGCGGTCAAGAACCACCGTAGCTCAGACCCCCAAATCCACCCGAAGCCACCTCCGCCGAGGAGCTCACCGCCGGCGACTCCCTCCGTCCCCGCCAGCATTTCCACCACCGGGAGGACCGCCCTAGTCCGACGGATCCATCCCTGCCCTTGGATCCCCGTGGGGAGCCGCCGTTCATCGGTGGCGATGGCCAGAGCCCCGCCCCGCTCGGACAGAGGAGGAAGAAGAGCGCGGGCGACTGCTCAAACCTGACCAGTGGGCCCACGCTGGTTTAAGTGGAAGTGTAAAAACCCAAAGTATGTCTCCTCTGCCTCGAAAGCGTATTCTCCCCGAAACGTTTTCTTTTTCTGGTTTTTATTAAAAACAGAATATTGACTAAACTTTGACTGGTATAACTTTTTAAATATAAGTCCAAATGACTTGATTCTTTTTCTGTTGTTTCCCAAATATTGTCTAGTTTATTTTCATATTTATTTGAAAATTTTCCAAAAAACTTTTTTGTACTATTTTGAAAGTATGTGTTAATTTAAATTTTCTTAAAATAGGATTATGGAGAGAGAGGAAAACTTTCAAAAAGTTTTGGAATGCACCCTGCCTCTCCGCAACTTGAAGGCAAGCATTTTGAACCCTGGCATAATATTGTTGTGTGTTGTTTGATACGATCGCAACACCACGTTGACACGAAGTTTCCGTTATTTCATGTGATGATATGATCATACTCATAAGTGCATATTCACTAGTAGAAAACAGGGCTTTGGTCCAGGCTGGGTCAGCCCATTAGTCCCGGTTCAGTCAAGAATCGGTACTAATGTGAGCATTTATCCCAGTTCGTGCGGCTAATGCATTAGTCCCGGTTCACCTGGGCCCTTTAGTCCCGGTTCGTGCCATGAACCGGGGCTAAAGGGTGCGATGCCCATTAGTCCCGGTTGGTGGCACCAACCGGGACTAATGGGTTTTGAGGCATTAGTACCGGTTCATGGCATGAACCGGTACTAAAGGTCCCATTTT
>NC_041388.1:181438431-181450880 GCF_002162155.2 Triticum dicoccoides | reverse complement strand
TCAGTTTTAGAAAAAACAAAAGAAATTGATGGAAATGTCAAAAAAAAAGTTTCCCATGTGATATGTGGTCTACTTGTTGGGAAAATTTACAAATATGAATTTCGACATTATTTGCAAAATCTCTCTGGAATTTGTAAAATGGGCATAACTTTTGCATACGAACTCGGATTAAAAAGTTTTTTATATGAAATATCATCTACTCGAAAAGTTACATCCGAATTTAATAGGGGGGAGCCTCGTTAAAAAATTTCAAAATCCTCAAAAACCTAACAAAAAAAAGTTACGGGGCTTTAAAGATCTAGAGTGGAAAAAATCAAAAAAATTACTAGTCAAATCTGGTCAAACAGCTGTCAAACTGTCGTCAAACAATGGTCAAACTAATTATTCTAGAATATTAGTGTTACTAAATAATTATTTCAGTTATTTTGAATTTTGGTCAAATCTGGTCAAACTTTGGTCAAACTAATTATTCAAGAAATATTAGTGTTACTAAATAATTATTGTTTTTTAAAAACAATAGTTTCAAACTCAAACAGTGAAATGTGTCACTTCATGCTCAAGAAAAATTCATGAAGGTTAATAGGATTGACATCTTACTATTGTCAGGAAAACATCAAGTGCAGACTTGGAAACGAGAGAGAATAGAACCCAGAAGTTAAGCGTGCTCAGGCTGGGGGAGTGGGAGGATGGGTGACCGTTCGGGAAGTTAGCTGATTTGGAATGATGAGGGGTGATTAGAGGATAAATTGAGCAGTGATGAGGGGTGGTGATTACACACTAGAGGTTAAAATAATTCAGAAATTTGAAAATCAAAAAAAAATTCAATTTTTTTTCAAAAAAAATCATATAATTTCCTTTAGTCCCGGTTGGTGTTACCAACCGGGACTAAAGGTGGAGCTCCACGTGGCCGCGCCCTTTAGTCCCGGTTCGTGTAAGAACCGGGACTAAAGGGGAGAGGCATTAGTACCGACCCTTTAGTCCCGGTTCGAAAACCGAGACTAAAGGGCCTTACCAACCGGGACAAAAGCCCCTTTTTCTACTAGTGATTGATGATTCCATGCTGTTGGCATTCGATATATTGGGATAGTAGACACCCTCGTTTACCTTTCATGCCTACCGGGAGGAAGCCGGGAGAGCCTCTGTCTTGGGTAGACACGAGCTTGTCTCCGATCTTCATTAAGACGGTTGTGGCCAGTACGGCATAGTGAGGCATGATGAGTGGTGATTTTGTTTGTTAGTTGAAACATATTTGTTATGCTAACCATGCAGGAAATACTTAAACCTCCTGAGTCAACCGTAGATCGAGTCTTGTTCCGGCAACCCCCATACTTGTTTTGTACTACCACTTGTCCTTGCCACAGGTTGGGTACGGTTCGGTAAGTTGTCAACCCATTTCCTAGCACAAACCATACAGAGAGGCCATGGTGGAAGATACGGTAGGCCTCCGGTAGGCATGCCACCTGGTCCGGGGGGCATGGGTGTTTTCGGTTGGAGCCGAAGGGGTAGCTCCCCCTAGTTTGCACGCAGTATAAATTTTGTGATCCCATGCTAATCGAGGTTGTAGCCTCCCCACTTAGAGTTTTGCTTAACAGGTGTCGTGGGTGATTCCTGACACCGGTAAGTTAGGCTGGTGTGTGCGGTCAGGTGTGTTTTCAATTAAAAGACCATAGACGGAATTAGTCCCGATGGACTAAAGGAATCCGTTACTCGTGGGTAAAGAGTACACCCTCTGCAGAGATTATATCTATTCGAATAGCCTAGTACATGGGTAAGGACTACAGTCTGGGATGGGTCAAGTGTCGATCTTAGTGTCGGTCTTCGGAGGAGAAACTACTAAACCAAGAACATTGATTATGACCTGTGACATATGATGGTTATGATTATTATTATTTTGGACTAACCATTTGTATCATTTATATTAATGAGTATCCCTAGGATGGTTCTACATCCTGGATAGTCAATGTGATTATTCTTATATAAGCCCTTTATGTGTCGTCGCTCAGACGCCCGACTGTGGCATGTTTGTTATTTCAATTGCTTATAAGCCCTTTATGTGGTGTCACTCAGATGCCCGACTGTGGCATGCTTATTATTTAAATTACTTATAAGCCCTTTTTGTGGTGTCGCCCAGACGCCCGACTATGGCATGCTTATTGTATTTTTTATATATAAGCCCTTTATGCGGTGTCGCTCAGACGCCCGACTGAGGCATGCTTTATATTATTATCCTTTCGAGGCATCGCTTCAGACACCCGATCGGTGCATTTTACTGCTATTCTCGGGTTGCTTAATTCATGTTCTATATGAATAATTTGTTTGCGTGCATTAGATTTTTTTTTCGTGACTGACATAGTGATCATGGCATAATTCAGAGCATGATTATCATTTGTTATATTATACCTGTGTTCATAATGTTTGCGAGTACATTCAAAGTACTCACTGGCTTGTCCCTGGCTATTGTCTTGGCCAGATTTCTTGCGTGGAGAGGAACGTTGCGATGACAGCCCCGGAACCTACGCAATGGTGATAGCAGCCTCGCGAAGATAGGAGTTATCCAGGTCAGCTGTTCCTATGGGAAATGGAGTCCCATAGATGCTTATGATCCGCAAAACCGCTTCCGCCATCAACCACTAGAAACCATTTGTTGTACTCATAGGCCAGAATGGTCTTGTACTACATATTATGTACCTTGCTTGGAATTTCTGTATCAAGTTGGTGTCTCATCAGCTAACAGTAATCCTGGGGCTGGTGAGCACAAGGGCCATTTTCTGGGAAATTAGTATCCCGAAAAAACGGTCCTGACATTGATCATATGCTACATTAACGTTTGGTTGAATGATGCTATCCTTTATATTCCATATATGATCATGCACATGCTTGGTGATGAGTGCATGTTTCTAATTTCTATCATTTTGAGCGCTCCACCAAGATGTATGTGACATGGAAGAGTAACACATGATCCTAATTGATTGTGCATTTGCATTCAAAAGCAAATTTTAAATAATACACAAATTTGGGGGGGGGGCTCTTGCTTATCACATACTTCTCAAAGCGACGATGTTTTTCAATCTTGTAATCATTTGTCGAAGCTTTGATCTATATGTTGTCATCAATTACCAAAAAGGGGGAGATTGAAAGTGCAACTATCCCTAGGTGGTTTTGGTAATTCCTAACAACATATAGCTCATTGAGATAATGCCACTTGAAGATAAATATTTCAGGAAAAGCTCAATGATTGGCATGGCATGGATTAGAAAGTGGACCCCTCAAAATGATAAGGACAAAAGATTGGTTCAAGCTCAAAGCATAAGACTCTACATTTTACTTTGAGTGATCCAAGATCACATTGAGTCAATAGGAAAATCCAATACTATTAAAAGGGGGTGAGGTGTTTCTTAATGAGCTGCTTGCTCAAAATTCTTAGTGATATGCTTCAAAAACTCTCAACTACTTTGCCATATCCACATATGTCCCAAACCAAAAGTCAAACTCGGCCTCACCGGAATCTTCTATCCGGCGCCACCGAGTTCACTTGACATAGCTACTTCCAGAAACCATAGTCACTTCGGTCTCACCGATAGGGATCTCGGTCTCACCGAGATGGGATTGCCAACTCTCTGTTTCCTTTCGTAACGTTTCGGTCCGACCGAGATGAGCGATCGGTCCCACCGAGTTTGTGTAATCGGTCTCACGAGATTACGTTATGCCCTAACCCTAATGGGATCGGTCCCATCGAGTTGACATATCGGTCCCACCGAAAATCCTAACGTTCACATTTTGAACTAAATCGGTCTGACCGAGCTATATGATTCGGTCCCACCGAGTTTGGTGATTTGTGTGTAACGGTTAGATTTTGTGTGGAGGATATATATACCCCTCCACCCACTCTTCATTCATGGAGAGAGCCATCACTTCCAACATACATTTTCTGAGAGAGAACCACCTACACTTGTGTTGAGGTCAAGATATTCCAATCCAACCACATAAATCTTGATCTCTAGCCTTCCTCAAGTTGCTTTCCACTCAAATCATATTTCTACCAAATCAAATCCTATGAGAGAGAGTTGAGTGTTGAGGAGACTATCATTTGAAGCACAAAAGCAAGGAGTTCATCATCAACAACACACCATCTATTACCTTTTGGAGAGTGGAGTCTCCTAGATTGGCTCGGTGTCACTTGGGAGCCTCCGTCAAGATTGTGGAGTTGAACCAAGGAGTTTGTACGGGCAAGGAGATCGCCTACTTCGTGAAGATCTACCCTAGTGAGGCGAGTCCTTCATGGGCGATGGCCATGGTGGGATATACAAGGTTGCTTCTTCGTGGACCCTTCATGGGTGGAGCCCTCCGTGGACTCAAGCAACTGTTACCCTTCATGGATTGAAGTGTCCATCAACGTGGATGTACGATAGCACCACGTATTAGAACCAAGCCAAAAATCTCCGTGCCTACATTGTGTTTTCTCCCTCAAAACTCCTCCCTTTACCTTCATATGCAATTGATTTACATTCTGCTGCTATACTCTTAAAATTGCATGTGTAGGTTGATTACTTGTTTGTGCTAAGTTGCTAAAATCTGCCAAGACTTAAAATAGGGAAAAGGCTAGATTTTTATTTGGTCAAGTAGTCTAATGACCCCCCTTTAGACATACTTTCGATCGTACACACTCCCTGGCATCTTGAGGATGTTGTAGCCGTGGTGGGTCACTGCCATAAACTTGGCCAAGGCTGGACACCCAAGGATAGCATTGTACAGCAGGCGGATGTGGGCAACATCGAAGTCGATGAGCTCGGTGTGGTAGTTGTCACGCTGGACGAAGGTAACAGGGAGGCAGACCTGCACTATCGGGGTGGTGGAGCCATTGGTTACTCCTAAGAAAGGCTTGGTAGGCTGGAGCTGATCGTATGGCACTTGAAGGCTATCGAATGTCTCGATGGACAGGACATTGAGCCCTGCACCACCATTGATGAGGGTCTTGCTGAATTGGACGTTGTTGATGACAGGTGAGCAGAGCATCAGGAGGGCGCCGGCGGTCGTCGTGCACTTGAGCTTGTCCGGCGAGCTGAAGGTGATGGCGCACTTGGACCACTTGAGCGGGCGCATGGCCTTGAGCCTGGGAAGGGCCGCATTCACCTCGCGAGCAAACTGCTTGAAGACACACAGACATGCTAGGGCTTCAACACCACCCAAGATGCAGGCGATGGCGCGTGGCTCGTGGAAGCCCCCAGCCCCCTCATCCTGATGGTGGTCTTCGTTTGTCCTTGGTGGTGGTGGCAGTGGAGGGAGGCCCGTGTTGCCCTGAGGGTGGTCCTCACGAGGCTGCTCCCTCCAAGGGCCATCGTGAGGCAGGTCCTACCATTCCTCCTCACGAGGCCAGTCATGCCACTCCTGGCAGGGGCCGCGGTTGTCCCAGCGTCCTCCACTTCGTCCACCTCCTCGGCTATAGCCCCGGTCGTTACGCTCGGGGCTTCGACCAAAGCGCCCATATGAATGGCCCTGAGCTCCTAACAGTCACTTGTGTTGTGGCTATGAACATTGTGGAAGGCGCGGAATGTGCGTTTGGCCCTGGATGATTCGGGGTGGTCGCGGCTGCGCTTTATCTCTGGCTTCGCCGCGAGCACGGTGATAACCCACAAGTATAGGGGACCAATTGTAGCCTCTTTCGATAAGTAAGAGTGTTGAACCCAACGAGGAGCTAAAGGTAGAACAAATATTCCCTCAAGTTCTATCGACCACCGATACAACTCTACGCACGCTTGACATTCGCTTTACCGGAAACAAGTATGAAACTAGAAGTACTTTGTAGGTGTTTTTGGGTAAGCTTGCAAGAAAGTAGAGAACACGTAAATAAAAGCTAGGGGTTGTTTAGATAAAGACACAACTAAATTGGTTTTAGTAGAGAGCTTTTGTCAACAAGAAAGTTATTTGTCCTTAGGCAATCGATAACTAGACTGGTAATCATTATTGCAATTTTATTTGAGGGAGAGGCATAAGCTAACATACTTTCTCTACTTGGATCATATGCACTTATGATTGGAAATCTAGCAAGCATCCGCAACTACTAAAGATTCATTAAGGTAAAACCCAACCATAGCATTAAAGCATCAAGTCCCCTTTATCCCATACGCAAACAACCTACTTACTCGGGTCTATGCTTCTGTCACTCACGCCATCCACCATAAGCAAATCATGAACATATTGCAAACCCTACAGCGGGAATCCCTCACGCTTGCGCAACACGGAGAGCACCACAGGACAACACCAATAATAAAACATACAACTCAAACCAATCACGATCATCAAATAGCCATTAAGACAAAACAGATCTACTCAAACATCATAGGATAGCCATACATCATTGGGAAATAATATATAGCGTTGAGCACCATGTTTAAGTAGATATTACAGCGGGTAAGAGAGAGGTTACACCGCTGCATAGAGGGGGGAAGAGTTGGTGATGATGGTGGTGAAGTTGTTGGTGAAGATGGCGATGATGATGATGGCCCCCGGGGGCACTCCGGCGCCACCGGAAGCGAGGGGGAGAGAGCCCCCCTCCTTCTTCTTCTTCCATGACCTCCTCCCTAGATGGGAGAAGGGTTTCCCCTCTGGTCCTTGGCTCCCATGGTGTGGGAGGGGCGAGAGCCCCTCCGAGATTGGATCTATCTCCCTGCCTCTCTCTGGTTATGCGTTCTCCCCTGGCTCTGTTTCACCATTTCGTATATATATGGAGATCTGTAACTCCGATTGGCCTGAAACCTTCGCCGTGTTTTTTTCCAAATATTAGCTTTCTTTCGGCAAAAGAAGAGTGCCAACCGCCCTACGGTGGGCTCACGAGGGTAGGGGGCGCCCTAAGGGGGTGGGGCGCCCCCTGCCTCGTGACCACCTCGGGCATTGGTTCGCATTGATTTTCCTTCCGAATTTTCCATATTTTCCAAAAATATGCTCCGTCCGTTTTTATCCCGTTTGGACTCCGTTTGGTATGGATATTCTGTGAAACCAAAAACACGCAACAGACAGGAACTGGCACTGGGCACTGGATCAATATGTTAGTCCCAAAAATAATATAAAAAGTTGCCAAAAATTATATGAAAGTTGAATAATATTGGCATGGAACAATCAAAAATTATAGATACGACGGAGACGTATCAGCATCCCCAAGCTTAATTCCTACTTGTCCTCGAGTAGCTAAATGATAAAAAAGATAATTTTTGATGTAGAATGCTACCTAGCATAATCTTGATCATATGTCTAATCATGGCAGGAATATTAAGACACGAGTGATTCAAAGCAATAGTCTATCCTTTGACATAAAAAATAATAATACTTCAAGCATACCAACCAAGCAATTATGTCTTATTGAAATAACATAGCCAAAGAAAGCTCATCCCTACAAAATCATATAGTCTGGCTATGCTCCATCTTCACCACACAAAGCATTCACATCATGCACAACCCTGATGACAAGGCAAGCAATTGTTTCATACTTTTGACGTTCTCAAACCTTTTCAACTTTCACGCAATACATGAGCATGAGCCATGGACATAGCACTATAGGTGGAATAGAATATGATGATGGGGGTTATGTGGAGAAGACAAAAAGGGAGAAAGTCTCACATCAACTAGGCGTATTAACGGGCTATGGAGATGCCCATTAATAGAAATCAATGTGAGGAGTAGGGATTGCCATGCAACGGATGCACTAAGGGCTATAAGTTTATGAAAGCTCAAACTGGAAACTAAGTGGGTGTGCATCCAACTTGCTTGTTCATGAAGACCTCGGGCATTTGAGGAAGCCCATCATCGGAATATACAAGCCAAGTTCTATAATGAAAATTCCCACTAGTATATGAAAGTGATAACTCAAGAGACTCTCTATATGAAGAACATGGTGCTACTTTGAAGCACAAGTGTGGTAAAAGGATAGTAACATTGCCCCTTCTCTCTTTTTCTCTCATTTTTTTGTTTTATATTTTTTTTCTTTTTTTGGGCCTTCTCTTTTTTGGCCTTTCTCTTTTTATATATATTTTTTATTTTTTCGTTCGGAGTCTCATCCCGACTTGTGGGGGAATCATAGTCTCCATCATCCTTTCCTCACTGGGGCAATGCTCTAATAATGATGATCATCACACTTTTATTTACTTACTACTCGATATTACAACTCGATATCTAGAACAAAGATATGACTCTATATGAATGCCTCCGGCGGGGTACCGAGATGTGCAATGATCTAGCGTAGCATTGACATCAAAAAACGGACAAGCCATGAAAACATCATGCCAGCTATCTTATGATCATGCAAAGCAATATGACAATAAATGCTCAAGTCATGTATATGATGATGATGGAAGTTGCATGGCAATATATCTCGGAATGGCTATGGAAATGCCATGTAGGTAGGTATGGTGGCTGTTTTGAGGAAGATATAATGAGGTTTATGTGTGATAGAGCATATCATATCACGGGGTTTGGATGCACCGGCGAAGTTTGCACCAAGGGCAATGCACGGTACCGAAGAGGCTAGCAATGATGGAAGGGTGAGAGTGCGTATAATCCATGGACTCAACATTAGTCATAAAGAACTCACATACTTACTGCAAAAATATATTAGTCATCGAAACAAAGTACTACGCGCATGCTCCTAGGGGGATAGATTGGTAGGAGAAGACCATCGCTCGTCCCCGACCGCCACTCATAAGGAGGACAATCAATAAACACCTCATGCTCCGACTTCGTTACATAACGATCACCATACGTGCATGCTACGGGACTTGCAAACCTCAACACAAGTATTTCTAAATTTCACAATTACTCGACTAGCATGACTCTAATATCACCATCTTTATATCGCAAAACTATTGCAAGGAATCAAACATATCATATTCAGCGATCTACAAGTTTCTGTAGGATTTTATGACTAACCATGTGAATGACCAGTTCCTGTCATCTCTCTAAATAGATATAAGTGAAGCACGAGAGTTTAATTCTTTCTACAAAAGATATGCCCGTTCTCTAGCAAATATAAGTGAAGCAAAAGAGAATTCTACAAATGGCGGTTGTCTAAGTGAAGAGAAACAGGCAATCCAAACTTCAAATGATATAAGTGAAGCACATGAAGCATTCTATAAAGCCATACTCAAAAGATATAAGTGAAGTGCAAAGAGCATTCTATATATCAACCAAGGACCATCTCATACCATCATGGTGCATTAAAGAAAAGTAAAAACCTAAATGCAAAAGACGCTCCAAGACTTGCACATATCGCATGAACGAAACGAATCCGAAAACATACCGATACTTGTTGAAGAAAGAGGGGATGCCTCCCCAGCATCCCCAAGCTTAGACGCTTGAGTCTCCTTGAATATTTACTTGGGTTGCCTCGGGCATCCCCAAGCTTGAGCTCTTGCCTCTCTTCCTTCTTCTCACATCGAGACATTCTCAATCATCGAACACTTCATCCACAC
Source organism: Triticum dicoccoides (assembly GCF_002162155.2). Classification (NCBI taxonomy): domain Eukaryota; kingdom Viridiplantae; phylum Streptophyta; class Magnoliopsida; order Poales; family Poaceae; genus Triticum; species Triticum dicoccoides. The sequence continues at coordinate 181,441,422 of NC_041388.1, read as the reverse complement.
AAATCTCCAATAGAAAACTCGGTAAGATCTGTTAGTATAATAAAGCAAATCACTACTCTATGTACTCTTGCAAACCAATTAATATTTTGTTCTTGCATTTTTTCTACTGTAATATAACTTTTTCATGGCTTAATCTAGTGATATAAATTGATAGGTTCATCAAAACAAGCAAACTATGCATCAAAAACAGAATCTGTCTAAAACAGAATAGTATGTAGAAATCGGAACATTCACCATACTTCTGATACTTGAAAAATTCTGCCCAAATTAGGAACAATAAAAGATTTTTACAGAAAGACAGTGCAAAAAGAATCAGAACCATTTGATGTTCCAGTAAAAAACTAAAATTCACGCACTACAGCCAAAGTTTCTGTCCTGCACCGCACAAACCAACAAGCATCGTAAACATCCTAAAGTCAAACCTTGGCACATTATTTTTATAATACAATTGAATTGTACAAGGGGATAATTATTTTTGTTGAAAAGTTTCTGTAATCAAGATTCACAAAGTTGCCGTGAGCATGAACAAAGTGCAAGGCTAGCTCCCACTTCAACAATGCTTGTCTCTATCACTTTCACTTTCCTTTTTGAAAAAGTTTTGGGTTCCCCTCTTTATTTTTGTTGTTTTTAAACTATATAAAAGCACTCAACAGAAATAAATGACTCTCTAAAACTTCCGAGTTGTCTCCCTGGCAGCGCTTTCTTTAAAGCCATTAAGCTAGGCATGTGGTGCTCAAGTAGTGAATCCACCCGGATCCCAATGTATATCAAAGCCAATTTGAATCAACAATGATTTGTAATTTAGTGGTGAGCACAAGGTAACATATATCATGTAATGACGAAGTCTAACTCTCTTCCTATGCATCGGCATGTCATAAAAGAAAAATTCATGCACACAAAGTAAAGGCCAATGCATAGTATAAACAGTTTCTTGCAATTTTATTATATTGGAAACATAGAGAGGTGGAGATATAGTTCCTCTCTCATAATAATTGCAAGTAGGAGCAGCAAGCACATGCATATTATATTCATCAAAATCATCATGTGCAACGGTAAAAGGCAACCCATAAGAATAATAGGACTATCATGCGTGGGTGCAATAGCAAAAATTTCATGTTTAACATAAGGAACTATAGCAAGTTCATCTCCATAAGCATAATTCATATTGGTATCTTAGCCACAAGCATAGCAAGCATCACCAAAAAGGGATATTTCAAGAGAATCAACGGGATCATAATAGTCATCATAGCAATCATCCTTCGGTAAACACAAAGGGAAATTAAACAATGTATGAGTTGAAGAGTTACTCTCATTAGAAGGTGGGCACGTGTAGCTAATCCGCTCTTTCTCCTTTTGTTCTTCGCTCTCCTCATCATCTTTTTCATCTAATGAGCTCACAATATCATCAATTTCTTCTTCCACAGACTCCTGCAAAATATTAGTCTCTTCTTGGACAGTGTATTAGTTCTCAATATATGGTTTAACATAAGCATTAGAAGCATATCATAGCAATATTTAAGTATAGCAAATTTTTCAGATTTGTGAAAAGTAGCATCATACTTTTCAATCAAAGAAGCAATTTCATAAGCACCCTTAAAAGCAACAAATTATTCAATTTGTTGAACATCATAGTAATTGTAAACACCCTTAGCATACGAAGATACGATTCCATTATCACTAAACTCACATTGATAGGGAAGGTGTTTCTTAGGGTTTTCAGAGCAACAAGTAAAATCATAAATTTCACATAAATTCCAATTATAGCATTGCAAACGACGAATTTGACCCAATAGAATTTTCCCTTTTTCAGATATTCGGTGTCTCACATAACAAGCATGCGCATCTAAAGATTTTCCCTCAACTATGCTAGTTGAGGTTTCAGCACGAGCACATAGGGATCGAAGATGATCTAAGTAATAAGCTTCAGCAGTGTGATAGATTTTGAGTGGTTCTTCAACCATTGGTTCAGTAGGTACAACTAATTTTTTTGGTATTTTGCGTTTCCTACCCATAACTAAAGATAGAAAACAACTAAGAACAGCAAATAAAAATTACTTAGTGATAAAGCAAACAAGCACACACAAGAATATTCACCCCACGCTATTGCTCCCCGGCAATGGCGCCAAAAAAAGGTCTTGATAACCCACAAGTATAGGGGATCAATTGTAGCCTCTTTCGATAAGTAAGAGTGTCGAACCCAACGAGGAGCTAAAGGTAGAATAAATATTCCCTCAAGTTCTATCGACCACCGATACAACTCTACACACGCTTGACATTCGCTTTACCGGAAACAAGTATGAAACTAGAAGTACTTTGTAGGTGTTTTTGGGTAAGCTTGCAAGAAAGTAGAGAGCACGTAAATAAAAGCTAGGGGCTGTTTAGATAAAGACACAACTAAATTAGTTTTAGTAGAGAGCTTTTGTCAACAAGAAAGTTATTTGTCCCTATGCAATTGATAACTAGACCGGTAATCATTATTGCAATTTTAGTTGAGGGAGAGGCTTAAGCTAACATACTTTCTTTACTTGGATCATATGCACTTATGATTGGAACTCTAGCAAGCATCCGCAACTACTAAAGATTCATTAAGGTAAAACCCAACCATAGCATTAAAGCATCAAGTCCCCTTTATCCCATACGCAAACAACCTACTTACTCGGGTCTGTGCTTCTGTCACTCACGCCACCCACCATAAGAAAATCATGAACATATTGCAAACCCTACAGAGGGAATCCCTCACGCCTGCGCGACACAGAGAGAATAATAAAACATACAACTCAAACCAATCACGACCATCAAATAGCCATTAGGACAAAACAGATCTACTCAAACATCATAGGATAGCCATACATCATTGGGAAATAATATATAGCGTTGAGCACCATGTTTAATTAGAGATTACAACGGGTAAGAGAGAGGTTACACCGCTGCATAGAGGGGGGAAGAGTTGGTGATGATGGTGGTGAAGTTGTTGGTGAAGATGGCGGTGAT
>NC_041388.1:181411094-181438126 GCF_002162155.2 Triticum dicoccoides | reverse complement strand
CCTCCCTAGATGGGAGAAGGGTTTCCCCTCTGGTCCTTGGCTCCCATGGCGTGGGAGGGGCGAGAGCCCCTCTGAGATTGGATCTATATCTCTGTCTCTCTCTCGTTCTGCGTTCTCCCTTGGCTCTGTTTCACCGTTTCGTATATATATGGAGATCCGTAGCTCCGATTGGCCTAAAACCTTCACCGTGCTTTTTTTCCGAATATTAGATTTCTTGCGGCAAAAGAAGAGCGTCAACCACCTTACGGTGGGCTCACGAGGGTAGGGGGCCCGCCCTAAGGGGGGTGTTGGGGAATGTAGCAGAATTTTAAAATTTTCTACGCATCACCAAGATCAATCTATGGAGTAATCTAGCAACGAGGGAGAGGGGAGTGCATCTACATACCCTTGTAGATCATGCGCGGAAGCGTTCAAGAGAACGTGGTTGATGGAGTCGTACTCATTGTGATCCAAATCACCGATGACCTAGCGCTGAACGGATGACACCTCCACGTTCAACACACGTACGGTTGGGAAGACGTCTCCTCCAACTTGATCCAGCAAGGGGGAAGGAGAGGTTGATGAAGATCCAGCAGCACGACGGCGTGGTGGTGGAAGCAACGGTGATCTCGGCAGGGCTTCGCCAAGCTCAGGGAGAGGGAGGAGTGTCACGGGAGGGAGAGGGAGGCGCCAGGGGCTAGGGTGCGGCTGCCCTCCCTTCCCCCCACTATATATAGGACCCCTAGGGGGCCGCCGGCCCTAGGAGATGCAATCTCCAAGAAGGGCGGCGCCCAAGGGGGTGGAGTGCCCCCCAAGCCAAGTGGGGCGCCCCCCACCCCTAGGGTTTCCAACCCTAGGCGCAGGGGGAGGCCCAAGGGGGTGCACCAGCCCACTAGGGGCTGGTTCCCCTCCCACTTCAGCCCATGGGGCCCTCCAGGATAGGTGTCCCCACCCGGTGGAACCCCGGGACCCTTCCGGTGGTCCCGGTATAATACCGATTACCCCCGAAACTTTCCCGATGGCCGAAACTTGACTTCCTATATATAAATCTTCACCTCCGGACCATTCCGGAACTCCTCATGACGTTCGGGATCTCATCCGGGACTCCGAACAACTTTCGGGTTACCGTATACTAATATCTCAACAGCCCTAGCATCACGGAACCTTAAGTGTGTAGACCCTACGGGTTTGGGAGACACGCAGACATGACCGAGATGACTCTCCGGTCAATAACCAACAGCGGGATCTGGATACCCATGTTGGCTCCCACATGCTCCTCGATGATCTCATCAGATGAAGCACGATGTCAAGGATTCAATCAATCCCGTATACAATTCCCTTTGTCAATCGGTACGTTACTTGCCCGAGAATCGATCGTCGGTATCCCAATACCTTGTTCAATCTCGTTACTGGCAAGTCACTTTACTCGTACCGTAATGCATGATCCCGTGATCAACCACTTGGTCACATTGAGCTCATTATGATGATGCATTACCGAGTGGGCCCAGAGATACCTCTCCGTCATACGGAGTGACAAATCCCAGTCTCGATTCGTGCCAACCCAACAGACACTTTCGGATAAACCCGTAGTGTACCTTTACAGTCACCCAGTTACGTTGTGACGTTTGGCACACCCAAAGCACTCCTACGGTATCCGGGAGTTGCACAATCTCATGGTCTAAGGAAATGATACTTGACATTGGAAAAGCTATAGCAAACGAACTACACGATCTTTGAGCTATGCTTAGGATTGGGTCTTGTCCATCACATCATTCTCCTAATGATGTGATCCCGTTATCAATGACATCCAATGTCCATAGTCAGGAAACCATGACTATCTTTTGATCAACGAGCTAGTCAACTAGAGGCTCACTAGCTTAGGATTGGGTCTTGTCCATCACATCATTCTCCTAATGATGTGATCCCGTTATCAATGACATCCAATGTCCATAGTCAGGAAACCATGACTATCTTTTGATCAACGAGCTAGTCAACTATAGGCTCACTAGGGACATGTTGTGGTCTATGTATTCACACATGTATTACGATTTCCGAATAACACAATTATAGCATTAACAATAGACAATTATCATGAACAAAGAAATATAATAATAACCATTTTATTATTGCCTCTAGGGGATATTTCCAACAGTCTCCCACTTGCACTAGAGTCAATAGTCTAGTTACATTGTGATGAATCAAACACCCATGCAGTTCTGGTGTTGATCATATTTTGCTCTAGGGAGAGGTTTAGTCAACGGATCTGCCACATTCAGGTCCGTGTGTACTTTACACATATCTATGTCTCCATTTTGAACACTTCCACGAATGGAGTTGAAGCGACGCTTGATATGCCTGGTCTTCCTGTGAAACCTGGGCTCCTTGGCAAGGGCAATAGCTCCAGTGTTGTCACAGAAGAGAGTCATCGGGCCCGACGCATTGGGTATGACTCCTAGGTCGGTAATGAACTCCTTCACCCAGACTGCTTCTTGTGCTGCCCCCGAGGCTGCCATGTACTCCACTTCACATGTAGATCCCGCCACAACGCTTTGCTTGCAACTGCACCAGCTTACTGCCCCACCATTCAAAATATACACGTATCCGGTTTGTGACTTAGAGTCATCCAGATCTGTGTCGAAGCTAGCATCGACGTAACCCTTTACGACGAGCTCTTCGTCACCTCCATAAACAAGAAACATATCCTTAGTCCTCTTCAGGTACTTCAGGATATTCTTGACCGCTGTCCAGTGTTCCATGCCGGGATTACTTTGGTACCTTCCTACCAAACTTACGGCAAGTTTTACATCAGGTCTGGTACACAGCATAGCATACATGACAGACCCTATGGCCGAGGCATAGGGGACGACACTCATCTTTTCTCTATCTTCTGCCGTGGTCGGGCATTGAGCCGTGCTCAATCTCGTACCTTGCAATACAGGCAAGAACCCCTTCTTTGACTGATCCATATTGAACTTCTTCAATATCTTGTCAAGGTACATACTCTGTGAAAGACCAATGAGGCGTCTCGATCTATCTCTATAGATCTTGATGCCTAATATGTAAGTAGCTTCTCCAAGATCCTTCATTGAAAAACACTTGTTCAAATAGGCCTTTATGCTTTCCAAGAATTCTATATCATTTCCCATCAACAGTATGTCATCCACATACAATATGAGAAATGCTACAGAGCTCCCACTCACTTTCTTGTAAATGCAGGCTTCTCCATAAGTCTGCGTAAACCCAAACGCTTTGATCATCTCATCAAAACGAATGTTCCAACTCCGAGATGCTTGCACCAGCCCATAGATCGAGCGTTGGAGCTTGCACACCTTGTCAGCATTCTTAGGATCGACAAAACCCTCCGGCTGCATCATATACAATTCTTCCTTAAGGAAACCATAAAGGAATGTCGTTTTGACGTCCATTTGCCATATCTCATAATCATAGAATGCGACAATTGCTAACATGATTCTGACGGACTTCAGCTTCGCTACGGGTGAGAAAGTCTCATCGTAGTCAACCCCTTGAACTTGTCGATAACCCTTAGCGACAAGCCGAGCTTTATAGATGGTCACATTACCATCCGCGTCTGTCTTCTTCTTAAAGATCCATTTATTTTCTATGGCTAGACGATCATCGGGCAAGTCAGTCAAAGTCCATACTTCGTTTTCATACATGGATCCTATCTCGGATTTCATGGCTTCCAGCCATTTGTCGGAATCTGGGCCCGCCATCGCTTCTTCATAGTTCAAAGGTTCACCGTTTTCTAAAAACATGATTTCCAAGACAGGGTTGCGTACCACTCTGGTGCGGAACGTTTCCTTGTGGACCTACGAAGTTTAGTAGCAACTTGATTTGAAGTTTCATGATCATCATCATTAACTTCCTCTCTAGTCGGTGCAGGCACCTCAGGAACATTTTCTTGAGCTGTGCCACATACCGGTTCAAGAGGTAATACTTCACCGAGTTCTACTTTCCTCCCACTTATTTCTTTCGAGAGAAACTCTTTCTCTAGAAAGGATCCATTCTTGGCAACAAAGATCTTGCCTTCGGATCTGAGGTAGAAGGTATACCCAATAGTTTCTTTAGGGTATCCTATGAAGATGCATTTTTCCGATTTGGGTTCGAGCTTTTCAGGTTGAAGTTTCTAGACATAAGCATCGCATCCCCAAACTTTTAGAAAAGACAGCTTAGGTTTCTTCCCAAACCATAATTCATACGGTGTCATCTCAACGGATTTCGACGGAGCCCTATTTAAAGTGAATGCGGCAGTCTCTAAAGCATAGCCCCAAAATGACAGCGGTAAATCGATAAGAGACATCATAGATCGCACCATATCCAATAGAGTGCGATTACGACGTTCGGACACACCATTACGCTGAGGTGTTCCAGGAGGCGTGAGTTGTGAAACTATTCCAGATTTCCTTAAGTGCGTGCCAAATTCGTGACTCAAGTATTCTCCCCCACGATCTGATCGCAAGAACTTGATTTTCCTGTCACGTTGATTCTCAACCTCACTCTGAAATTCCTTGAACTTTTCAAAGGTCTCAGACTTGTGTTTCATTAAGTAGACATACCCATATCTACTCAAGTCATCAGTGAGGGTGAGAACATAACGATAGCCATCGCGAGCCTCAACACTCATTGGACCGCACACATCAGTATGTATGATTTCCAATAAGTTGGTTGCTTGCTCCATTGTTCCTGAGAACGAAGTCTTGGTCATTTTACTCATGAGGCATGGTTCGCACGTGTCAAATGATTCGTAATCAAGAGACTCCAAAAGTCCATCTACATGGAGCTTCTTCATGCGTTCGACACCTATGTGACCAAGGCGGCAGTGCCACAAGTATGTGGGACTATCATTATCAACCTTACATCTTTTGGTATTCACACTATGAATATGTGTAACATTACGCTCAAGATTCATTAAGAATAAACCATTCACCAGTGGGGCATGACCATAAAACATATCTCTCATATAAATAGAACAACCATTATTCTCGGATTTAAATGAGTAGCCATCTCGAATTAAATGAGATCCTAATACAATGTTCATGCTCAAAGTTGGCACTAAATAACAATTATTGAGGTTTAAAACTAATCTCGTAGGTAAATGTAGAGGTAGCGTCCCGACAGCGATCACATCAACCTTGGAACCATTCCCGACGCGCATCGTCACCTCGTCCTTCGCCAGTCTCCGCTTATTCTGCAGCTCCTGCTTTGAGTTACAAATGTGAGCAATCGCACCGGTATCAAATACCTAGGAGCTACTACGAGTACTGGTAAGGTACACATCAATTACATGTATATTACATATACCTTTAGTGTTGCCGGACTTCTTGTCCGCTAAGTATTTGGGGCAGTTCCGCTTCCAGTGACCATTTCCCTTGCAATAAAAACACTCAGTCTCGGCCTTGGGTCCATTATTTGGCTTCTTCCCGACAGCTTGCTTACCGGGCGCGACAACTCCCTTGCCGTCCTTCTTGAAGTTCTTTTTACCCTTTCCTTTCTTAAACTTAGTGGTTTTATTAACCATCAACACCTGATGTTCCTTTTTGATCTCCACCTCAGCTGATTTCAGCATTGAATATACCTCAGGAATGGTCTTTTCCATCCCCTGCATATTGAAGTTCATCACAAAGCTCTTGTATCTCGGTGGAAGCGACTGAAGGATTCTGTCAATGACCGCATCATCCGGAAGATTAACTCCCAGCTGAGTCAAGCGGTTATGCAACCCATACATTTTGAGTATGTGCTCACTGACAGAACTATTTTCCTCCATCTTACAACCGAAGAACTTGTCGGAGACTTCATATCTCTCGACCCGGGCATGAGCTTGGAAAACCATTTTCAGCTCTTCGAACATCTCATATGGTCCATGTCGCTCAAAATGCTTTTGGAGCCCCGGTTCTAAGCTGTGAAGCATGCCGCACTGAACGAGGGAGTAATCATCAGCACGTGACTGCCAAGCGTTCATAACGTCTTAGTTCTCTGGGATGCGTGCGTCACCTAGCGGTGCTTCTAGGACATAATCTTTCTTGGCAGCTATGAGGATGATCCTTAGGTTCCGGACCCAGTCCGTATAGTTTCTGCCATCATCTTTCAGCTTGGTTTTCTCTAGGAACGCGTTGAAGTTGAGGGCAACATTAGCGTGGGCCATTTGATCTACAAGACATAGTGTAAAGATTTTAGACTAAGTTCATGCTAATTAAGTTCATCTAATCAAATTATTCAATGAACTCCCACTCAGTTAGACATCCCTCTAGTCATCTAAGTGAAACATGATCCGAGTCAACTAGGCCGTGTCCGATCATCACGTGAGACGGACTAGTCAACATCGGTGAACATCTTCATGTTGATCGTATCTTCTATATGACTCATGCTCGACCTTTCGGTCTTCCTTGTTTCGAGGCCATGTCTATACATGCTAGGCTTGTCAAGTCAACCTAAGTGTATTGCATGTGTAAATCTGGCTTACACCCGTTGTATTCGCATGTTAGAATCTATCACACCCGATCATCACGTGGTGCTTCGAAACAATGAACCTTCGCAATGGTGCACAGTTAGGGGGAACACTTTCTTGAAATTATTATGAGGGATCATCTTATTTAAGCTACCGTCGTTCTAAGCAAATATGATGTAAAACATGATAAACATCACATGCAATCAAATAGTGACATGATATGGCCAATATCATTTGCTCCTTTTGATCTCCATCTTCGGGGCTCCATGATCATCGTTGTCACCGGCATGACACCATGATCTCCATCATCGTGTCTTCTTGAAGTTGTCTCGTCATCTATTACTTATACAACTATGGCTAACGCTTTAGCAATAAAGTAAAGTAATTACATGACGTTTATGTTGACACGCAGGTCATAAATAAATTAAGACAACTCCTATGGCTCTTGCCGGTTGTCATACTCATCGACATGCAAGTCGTGATTCCTATTACAAGAACATGATCAATCTCATACATCACATATATCATTGATCACATCCTTTTGGCCATATCACATCACACGGAACATGCTGCAAAAACAAGTTAGACGTCCTCTAATTGTTGTTGCAAGTTTTTACGTGGCTGCTATAGGTTTCTAGCAGGAACATTTCTTACCTATGCCAAAACCACAACGTGATATGCCAATTTCTATTTACCCTTCATAAGGACCCTTTTCATCGAATCCGATCCGACTAAAGTGGGAGAGACAGACAGCCGCCAGCCACCTTATGCAACTAGTGCATGTCAATCAGTGGAACCAGTCTCACATAAGCGTACGTGTAAAGTCAGTCCAGGCCGCTTCATCCCACGATGCCGCCGAATCAAGATAAGACTAGTAACGGCAAGTAAATTGACAATATCGACGCCCACAACTGCTTTGTGTTCTACTCGTGCATAGAAACTACGCATAGACCTAGCTCATGATGCCACTATTGGGGAACGTAGCAGAATTTTAAAATTTTCTGCGCATCACCAAGATCAATATATGGAGTCATCTAGCAACGAGGGAGAGGGGAGTGCATCTACATAACCTTGTAGATCGCGCGCGGAAGCGTTCAAGAGAACGGGGTTGATGGAGTCGTACTCGTCGTGATCCAAATCACCGATGACCTAGCGCTGAATGGACGGCACCTCCGCGTTCAACACACGTATGGTTGGGAAGACATCTCCTCCAACTTGATCCAGCAAGGGGGAAGGAGAGGTTGATGAAGATCCAGCAGCACGACGGCGTGGTGGTGGAAGCAACGGTGATCTCGGCAGGGCTTCGCCAAGCTCAGGGAGAGGGAGGAGTGTCACGGGAGCGAGAGGGAGGCGCCAGGGGCTAGGGTGTGGCTGCCCTCCCTCCCACCACTATATATAGGACCCCTAGGGGGGTGCCGACCCTAGGAGATGCAATCTCCAAGGGGGGCGGCGGCCAAGGGGGTGGAGTGCCCCCCAAGCCAAGTGGGGCGCCCCCCACCCCTAGGGTTTCCAACCCTAGGCGCAGGGGAGGCCCATGGGGGGCGCACTAGCCCACAAGGGGCTGGTTCCCCTCCCTCTTCAGCCCATGGGGCCCTCTGGGATAGGTGTCCCCACCCGGTGGTCCCGGTACAATACCGATTACCCCCGAAACTTTCCCGATGGCCGAAACTTGACTTCCTATATATAAATCTTCACCTCCGGACCATTCCGGAACTCCTCGTGACGTCCAGGATCTCATCCGGGACTCTGAACAACTTTCGGGTTACCGTATACTAATATCTCAACAGCCCTAGCGTCACCGAACCTTAAGTGTGTAGACCCTACGGGTTCGGGAGACACGCAGACATGACCGAGACGACTCTCCGGTCAATAACCAACAGCGGGATCTGGATACCCATGTTGGCTCCCACATGCTCCTCGATGATCTCATCGGATGAACCACGATGTCGAGGATTCAATCAATCCCGTATATAATTCCCTTTGTCAATCGGTACATTACTTGCCCGAGACTCGATCGTCGGTATAACAATACCTTGTTCAATCTCATTATCGGCAAGTTACTTTACTCGTACCGTAATGCATGATCCCGTGATCAACCACTTGGTCACATTGAGCTCATTATGATGATGCATTACCGAATGGGCCTAGAGATACCTCTCCGTCATACGGAGTGACAAATCCCAGTCTCGATTCGTGCCAACCCAACAGACACTTTCGGAGATACCCGTAGTGTACCTTTATAGTCACCTAGTTACGTTGTGACATTTGGCACACCCAAAGCACTCCTACGGTATCCGGGAGTTGCACAATCTCATGGTCTAAGGAAATGATACTTGACATTCGGAAAAGCTATAGCAAACGAACTACATGATCTTTGAGCTATGCTTAGGATTGGGTCTTGTCCATCACATCATTCTCCTAATGATGTGACCCCGTTCTCAATGACATCCAATGTCCATAGTCAGGAAACCATGACTATCTTTTGATCAACGAGCTAGTCAACTAGGGGCTCACTAGGGACGTGTTGTGGTCTATGTATTCACACATGTATTACGATTTCCGAATAGCACAATTATAGCATGAACAATAGACAATTATCATGAACAAAGAAATATAATAATAACCATTTTATTATTGCCTCTAGGGCATATTTCCAACAGGGGGGCGCCCCCTGCCTCGTGACCACCTCGGGCACTGGTTCGCGTTGATTTTCCTTCCCAATTTTCCATATTTTCCAAAAATAAGCTCCGTCCGTTTGTCCTGTTTGGACTCCGTTTGATATGGATATTCGGCGAAACCAAAAACATGCAACAGACACGAACTGGCACTGGGCACTGGATCAATATGTTAGTCCCAAAAATAAGATAAAAAGTTGCCAAAAAGTATATGAAAGTTAAATAATATTGGCATTGAACAATCAAAAATTATAGATACGACGGAGACGTATCACACGACAGCCCCCTTGCTCTTTACGTCTTTGATCGTTGCCTTCTTGTCCTCCTAGTCAGCAGCTGGGAGCTCGAGGAGGGAGAAGCGCCCTTCCTTAGCCCTTGCGCACTTGGTTGCCCTGTTAAACATCTCCAGGGACGATCATAGCTCCTCATGGATGGCGAGCTCCTCCTTAATCTTGACATCATGGACGGCATCAGAGAACGCAGAGATGATGGCCTCGTCTGACCCCTTGGGAATCTTGAGGCGAACGCTATTAAAGCGTTGGATGTCTTTCTGCAAGGATTCCCCCGGTTGCTGTTTGATGCGCCGCAGGTCGCCAGCAGCCGGCCGACGGTCACGAGTGCCTTGGAAGTTGGTGACGAAACGCTTGCGCATCTTGCCCCAAGAGGAGATTGATCCCGTGGGCAAGTTTAGGAGCCATGAGCGCACGCCATCCTTGAGGGCCATGGGAGACCAGTTCGCCATGACCTTCTCGTCTCTGTTGGCTGCCTTGATGCTCAGCTCGTAGAGCTGCAAGAACTCCCCGGGGTCGGCGGTGCCGTCGTAGCACGGAGGCAGGTACGACTTGAACTTGCCTGGCCAGACCACGGTGTGCAGCTCAAGAGTAAAGGCATGACAGCCTGCTATGGTCACTGGAGCCCGTCGCGGTGGCGGAGCCTGATCCTGGTATCCACGCACCACCACTGCAGGCGCCGCGCGGTTTTGACACAATGGCGCTGGGAGTGCAGGAGCGTTTTCTTGCGGCCCCGGGACTTCTTGGCTGCTTCCTTCTTCGTGTGCGGGCGCCCGGCGTGAGGGGCAACACCGTGGTACTGCGTGTCTAGGTGCGAGGGCGTCGTCTTGATCGGAGGCGGTGGAGGCGCTCCGTGAGCTGCGTGTCTTGGTATGAGGGCATCGTCTTGATGCAGAGGCGGCAGAGGTGCTTCGTGAGCCACGTTGCCCACGGCTGGAGGTGGGGGAGGCAGGGAGAGGGATGGTGCAGGAGAGCCCCCGGCAGTGCTGACGAGCTCGGCGATGCGGTCCATCCAGTCGTCATAGAGATTGTCGACCGTGATGTAACGCAGGAGCTCGCATGCCATGAGCAATGCGGCCTGCGTGTCCGTGGACGCGCGAGAGCGTGGGATGATGAGCCGGCCGGAGTCAGCGACAGGGTGGTGGTGCATCCGTCCCGCCGAACGGAGGGGTGCAGCGATGAAGCCTGCTGCTCGCTTGCTCATGGCGGTATTGGCGGTGGATGATGGAGAACGACAGGGACGTCCGCCAGCGGGCTCCGTCTAAGCGACGCGGGCGGCAAGGGCGGCCCGGTACTCGGCACGGGCTCGGCGAGCGTCACACATGAATGTGGTGGAGCAGTGGAGCGTGAATCAACAGAAGAAAAGCTTCAGCGCACCCCTTCCTGGCATGCCAAATGTCGGATTGCGGGTTCCAGCAAACCCTTGAGTTTTGAACACTGGGGTGCGCATGAAGCTCTCTCTCTCCCTAGCTCACTCTTGCAACGATCTCTAGGCCAAGCTCGCCGAACCCAAGGAACAAGTGACACGAGAGTTTATACTGGTTCGGGCCACCGTTGTGGTGTAATACCCTACTCCAGTGTGGTGTGGTGGATTGCCTCGTGGGGTAAGGATGAACTAGTACAGTGGACGAACAACCTCCTGAGGAGAGGTGTTCTTGAGCTTGATGAGGTGGTGTGCTTGAGGATCGTCCAAATGGTCCGTCCCCTTGAGCCCCCTTGACTATGGTGGTGGCTAGCCCTATTTATAGAGGCCCTGGTTTACGCGGGAAGGGATCCCACAACTAGTACAAGCTATCCTAACAAAAGGTGGTCTTCGCCTACCAAAGGCTCTGGTGGTGACGCTGTCATGGGCTCCGCGGAGACCTCCGTCCTGCCGTCCTGCTGGTCTTGGTCTTGTTGCACCGATATGGAAACCTTTGCCTAATGCCTCGGAACTCCTCCCCTACGCCTGCTTCCTTAGCACCAAAGAGGAAACTGGCACCCTTCGCCTGTTGGCGCTTGCCTAGCCTTGTTCATCATGGTTCACGTCATGCAGACCTCACGAGGTGCTCCTTACACAGATATCCAAGCTCCTCAGGAGCCAGCCTAGCGAGGCCGCCCCTGGGGAGGTCTTGGTGTCGTCCGCCTCGTGAGGCTTGGCCCATCGCGAGGGTCTTGAGTGGTTTTTGGTGAAGATGGGCCATACCAGGCCATTGATGGAGCCACACCCTGGGCCGCAGGCAAGCAAGTCCGGGTACCCCCATTCCCAGGACACCGACAGGAGCCGTCGGTCACTCTTGGGAAGGGTTTGGTGGGGTACATCTAGTCATAGGGCACCTGGAGTCGGTCGAATGTTTCGGTAGACAGAACATAGAGCCACACACCGCCATCAATGAGGGTTTTTGTGACGAGGACGTTGCTGATGACGGGTGAGCAGAGCATCTGGGGGCACCGACAGTTGCTGCGCACTTGAGCTGGTCGGACGAGCTGAAGGTGATGGCACACTGGGACCACCTGAGCGGACGTGTGGCCTCGAGCTTGGGAAGGGCCACATTCACCTTGCGGGCAAACTTCTTGAAGATGGGATGAGAGGCTGGGGCCTGGGCGCCGCCCAAGATGCAGGCTATGGCACGAGGTTCCTGGAAGCCCCTAGCCCCCTCGTCCTGGTGGTGGTCGTCATTCCGTCTTGGCGCTGGTGGCAGCGAAGGGAGGCCAACATTTCCCTGAGGATGATCCTCACGAGGCTGGTCTCTCCAGGCGCCCTCGCGAGGTTGGGCCGGCTAGCGTTCCTCACAAGGCTGGTCGCGCCACTCCTGGCGGAGGCCGCGGTCGTCCCAGTGTCCTCTGCTTCAACCTCCTCCACGACCGTAGCCTCGATCACTATGTTTGGGGCGATGATCGAGGCGCCCATCACGGAAGGCCCTGAGCTCCTAATAGTGCTTGGTGTTGTGGCTGTGCACGTTGTGGAGGACACATAACGGACGGCTGTTCTTGCAGGACTTCGGGTGGTCGCAGCCACGCTTCATCTCTGGTTCAGCCGCGAGTACGGCCGCCCCTTTGTGCTCCATGTCCTTGGCCTTGGCCTTCTTGTGCTTGTTGTGGGGGTAGAGCTTGATCTTGGGGCTCGCGCTCCACCTTGGCATGTAAGCGCAGTCCTAACGTGGCGGTGCTAGGAGCGCGCGTGCCCCTGCTTGCGGCCGCTGGACCACCTGGCAGCTTTCTTCTTCCTGCGGTGGCGCCCTGCGCGGTGGGTCACGCCACGAGGCCTCATGCCTTGGCTCGATGATGGCATCTTGACGGGGTGGCGGAGGAGGTGCTCCGTGGGCTACGTCACCCGCAGCAGGCGGCTGGCAAGGTAGTGGGACAGATGGTGCAGGAGAGCCCCTGACGGTGCTGACGAGCTCGGCGATGCGGTCCAGCCAATCTTCGTCGAGGTCGTCGATGTGGCGATAGTGCAGGAATCCGCGCGCCATGAGCAATGCGACATGCGTGTTTATTGGGCCGTGACGAGCATGAGACGATGAACCGGCCGGGGTCAGTGGCGGGGTTGCGGTGCGCCGATCACGCCGCACAGAGGGGTGCAGCGACGAAGCTTGCTGCTCGTGCCCCACCGAGCCGGTGGCGGCGGGCTACGGGGAGGCCCGACAGCAGGCGCCATCTGGGCGACGCGAGTGGCAAGGGCGGTGCAATGCTCAGCACGGGCTCGACGGGCGTCGGCCATGGAAGTGATGGAGCGGTGGCGATTCGGTCGGTGAAAGAGAGGCTCCGATGCACCCGTACCTGGCGTGCCAAATGTCATATTCAGGGTTGCGCAGACCCTTGAAAGGTTTGAACACTGGGGTGCGTGTGAACACCTCGTCCTCCTAACCTGCCTGCTTGATAATCCCACGGCCTAGCTCGACGAACCCAACGAACAAGAGACATATCAGTATACCCAGGTTTGAGCCACCTTGCAGTGTAAAACCCTACTCCTGCTTTGTGGTGGATTGGCCTCGAGGGGCTGAGGATGAATTAGTACAATGGAGAACAACCTCCGGAGGAGAAGTGTTCTTGAGCTCGATGAGTTGGTGGGCGTGAGCATGGTCTGAATGATCCGTCCTCCTCTATGGTGGTGGCTAGGTCCTATTTATAGTGGCCTTGGTCCTCTTCCCAAATGTAAGGCGGGAAGGGATCCCAAAATGGCCAAATTTGAAGGGAGACAACTAGTACATGCTATCCTGACAAAAGTAGTCTTCACCTGCAAAAGCTCCCTGGACGTGACACCGCAGTGGGCTTCGCAATGACCTCCGTCTTGCCGTCCTGGCGTTCTTCATCTCATTGCATCGAAATAGAAACCTTTGCTTGATTACATGGTACTCCGCGCCTATGCTTGCCTCCTTAGCACCCAAGGGGAAACTGGTACACTGCGCCCGCTGGCGCCCGCCTAGCTTTGATCGTCATGGCTCATGTCATATAAACCTCGCGAGGTGCACCTTGCATTGATATCTCCGCTCCTCGGGAGTCAGCCTGGTGAGGCTGCCCCCTAGGGAGGTCTCGGTGTCGTCTGCCTTGCGAGGCTTGGCCCCTCGCGAGGGTCTTGGGTCGTCGATGTTGAAGCTAGGCCATACTAGGTCGTTGCCAGATCCACGCCGTGGGCTGCAGGCAGGCAAGTCTGGGTACCCTTGTTCCTAGAACGCTGACAGTCGCCCATTCTGCGTCTTCCACAACGTGCACAGCCACAACACCAATGACTGTCAAGAGCTCAGGGCCATCCATGATGGGCACTTCGGTCGACACCCAGAGCGCATTAATCGAGGCTACGACCATGGAGAGGCCGAAGCGAAGGACGATGGGACGGCTGCGACCCCTGCCAAGAATGGCGCGACCAGCCTCGTGAGGACCGCTGGCAGGGCCAGCCTCATGAGGGTGCCTGGAGAGATCAGCCTCACGAGGACCGCCCTCAGGGCAACACTAGCCTTCCCCCACTGCCGCCACCACCAAGAAGGAACGACGATCATCTCTAGGACGAGGGGGCTGGGGGCTTCTAGGAGCCTCGTGCCATCGTTGCATCCTAGGCGATGCTCAGGCTCCAGCCTCCCATCGCATCTTCAAGCAGTTCGCACGTGAAGTGAACGCGGCCCTCCCCAAGCTCGAGGCAACTCGTCTTCTCAGGTGGTCTAAGTACACCATCACCTTCAGCTCTTCCGACCAGCTCAAGTGTGCGGCAACTTCTGGTGCCCTTCCAATGCTTTTCTCGCCTACCATCAGCAACGTGCTAGTCACCAAGAGACTCATCGATGGTGGTGCAGGACTCAATGTCCTTTTCGTCGGGACGTTTGACCGCCTCCATGTGCCCTATAGCCAGCTGCAGCCCACCAAGCCTTTATCAGGAGTGACCAACGGCTCCACCACCCCGATAGGGCAGATTTGCCTCCCTGTCACCTTTGACGTCGCCCACATTTGCCTCTCGTACAACGCCATCCTTGGGTATCCGGCCCTGGCCAATTTCATGGCAGTGACCCACCATGGCAACAATGTCCTCAAGATGTCGGGAAGCTGCGTCATCATCATGGTCGCCTGCAAGGAGAAGGACGCGGTGTGCTCTCTTGAGTGCACCTACCAGGCTGCGGCGGTCGAGGACCCGAATAGCAAGGGCGCTGTGTACCCTCCTGAGGTTGTCCCTAAGAAGAAGCAGTTGCTCCACGAAGTACCTCAGGAGGGTGGAGCACCCGGCGGTGCTGCCTCAAGCTCTGCGCCCACTGACGGGGCGCCTTCTCCTCTTGCATAGGATGGCGCGCCCGGTGCCCCTCTCAGGCTGGGCTCGGGGCCTCTCCTCTGGAGGACCTCATCTAACCAGTGTCACGAGGGAGGTGTTCGGGCACCACGTGGAGGCGTGCTTCAACGTGCGCTGATACATCTCCAGCGTATCTATAATTTTTGATTGCTCCATGCTATTATATTATCTATTTTGGATGTTAATGGGCTTATTTTTACACTTCTATATTATTTTTGGGACTAACCTATTAACCGGAGGCCCAACCCAAATTGCTGTTTTTTTTGCCTATTTTAGAGTTTCGCAGAAAAGGAATATCAAACGGAGACCAAACAGAGTGAAACCTTCGGGAGCGTTATTTTTGGAACAAATGTGATCCAGGAGACTTGGAGTGGACGTCAAGAAACAACCAAGGATGCCATAAGGCAAGGGGGCGCGCCCACCCCCCTGGGCGCGCCCTCCACCCTCGTGGGCCCCTCGTTGCTCCACCGACCTACTTCTTCCTCCTATATATATCCATATACCCCGCAAACATCCAGGAGCACCACGAAACCCTATTTTCACCGCCGCAACCTTCTGTTCCCAAGAGATCCCATCTTGGGGCCTTTTCTGGAGCTCCGCCAAAGGGGGCATTGATCACGGAGGGCCTCTACATCAACTCCATGGCCCCTCCGATGATGTGTGAGTAGTTTACTTCAGACCTTCGGTTCCATAGCTAGTAGCTAGATGGCTTCTTCTATCTCTCTGTATCTCAATACAAAGTTCTCCTTGATTCTCTTGGAGATCTATTCGATGTAATATTCTTTTGCGGTGTGTTTATCGAGATCCGATGAATTGTGGGTTTATGATAAAGTCTATCTATGAACAATATTTGAATCTTCTCTGATTTCTTTTATGTATGATTGGTTTATCTTTGCAAGTCTCTTCGAATTATCAGTTTGGTTTGGCCTACTAGATTGCTCTTTCTTGCAATGGGAGAAGTGCTTAGCTTTGGGTTCAATCTTGCGGTGCTCGATCCCAGTGACAGAAAGGGAAACGACACGTATTGTATTGTTGCCATCAAGGATAAAAAGATGGGGTTTACATCATATTGCATGAGTTTATCCCTCTACATCATGTCATCTTGCTTAAGGTGTTACTCTGTTCTTATGAACTTAATACTCTAGATGTATGCTGGAGAGCGATCGATGTGTGGAGTAATTGTAGTAGATGTAGAATCGTTTCGGTCTACTTGTCACGGACGTGATGCCTATATACATGATCATGCCTAGATATTCTCATAATTATTTGCTTTTCTATCAATTGCTCGACAGTAATTTGTTCACCCACCGTAATACTTATGCTATCTGAGAGAAGCCACTAGTGAAACCTATGTCCCCGGGTCTATTCTCCATCATATATGTTTCCCATCTACTTTATTTTGCAATCTTTACTTTCAATCTATATCATAAAAATACGAAAAATATTTATCTTATTATTATCATATCTATCTGATCTAACTCTTGCAAGTGGCCATGAAGGGATTGAGAACCCCTTGTCACGTTGGTTGCGAGGTTCTTATTTGTGTGTGTAGGTACGAGGTGACTTGCGCGTGGTCTCCTACTGGATTGATACCTTGGTTCTCAAAAACTTAGGGAAATACTTACGCTGCTATACTACATCACCCTTTCCTCTTCAAGGGAAAACCAACGCAGTGCTCAAGAGGTAGCAAGAAGGATTTATGGTGCCGTTGCCGGGGAGATCTACGCCAAGTCAAGACATACCAAGTACCCATCACGACGCTTATCCTTCGCATTACATTATTTGCCATTTTCCTCTCATTTTCCTCTCCCCCACTTCACCCTTGCCATTTTATTCGCCCTCATTTTTTGTTCCCCTTCTCTTTTTATATTTTCCTCTTTTGCCTGTTTCTTGTTTGCTTGTGTGTTGGATTGCTTGCTTGTCAAGATGGCTCAAGATAATACTAAATTATGTGACTTTGCCAATACAAACAATAATGATTTTATTAGCACTCTGATTGCTCCTCTTACCGATGCTGAATCTTGTGAGATTAATACTTCCTTGCTGAATCTTGTCAAGAAAGATCCGTTTTCTGGCCTTCCTAGTGAAGATGTCGCTACTCATCTAAACAACTTTGTTGATTTGTGTGATATGCAAAAGAAGAAAGATGTGGATAATGATATTGTTAAGCTTAAGCTATTTCCATTTTCGCTTAGAGTTCGTGCTAAAGCTTGGTTTTCGTCTTTGCCTAAAAATAGTATTGATTCATGGAATAAGTGCAAAGATGCTTTTATCTCTAACTATTTTCCTCCCGCTAAGATCATCTCTATTAGAAACAATATTATGAATTTTAAGCAACTTGATCATGAGCATTTTGCACAAGCTTGGGAGAGGATGAAATTAATGATACGTAATTGCCCTACACATGGTTTGAATTTATGGTTGATTATACAAAAAAATTATGTCGGATTGAATTTTGCTTCTAGAAATCTTTTAGATTCGGCTATGGGAGGCACTTTTATGGAAATCACTTTAGGAGAATCTACCAAACTCCTAGATAATTTTATGGTTAATTATTCTCAATGGCACACTGAAAGTAATACTAGTAAAAAGGTTAAGGCGATTGAAGAGATTAATGTTTTGAGTGGAAAGATGGATGAACTTATAATTTTTTTTGCTAATAAGAGTGCTCCTACTGATCCTAATGATATGCCTTTGTCTACTTTGATTGCGAATAATAATGAATCTATGGATGCGAATTTTGTTGGTAGGAACAATTTTGGTAACAACGCGTATAGATGGAATTTTAATTCTAGTCTGTTTCCTAGTAATTCCTCTAATAATTATGGTAATTCCTACAACAATTCTTATGGAAATTATAATAATATGCCCTCTGATTTTGAATCTAGTATTGAAGAATTTATTGGTTCGCAAAAGAGTTTCAATGACTTGATTGAAGAAAAATTGCTTAAGATTGATGAGTTGGCTAGGAACATGGATAGAATTTCTCTTAATGTTGATTCTTTGAAACTTAGATCTATTCCACCTAAGCATGATATCAATGAGTCTCTCAAATCCATGAGAATTTCCATTGATGATTGCAAAGAAAGAACCGCTAGGATGCGTGCTAAAAAAGATTGCTTTGTGAAAGCGTGTTCTTCTAGTTTCCATGATAATAAAGATGAAGATCTAAAAGTAATTTATGTGTCCCCTATTAAATCTTTGTTTTGAAATATGAATATTAATAATTATGGGACTAGAGATGAGTCAACTTTAGTTAGAAGGCGTCCCAAAAATTCGGAGTTTTTAGATCTTGATGCAAACATTGTTAAAAGTGGGATTGAAGAGGTTAAAACTTTAGATAGTAATGAACCCACTATCTTGGATTTCAAGGAATTTAATTATGATAATTGATCTTTGATTGATTTTACTTCCTTGTTGCAATCCGTGCTAAATTCTCCTCATGCTTATAATCAAAATAAAGCTTTTACTAAACATATCGTTGATGCTTTTATGCTATCTTATGAAGAAAAACTTGCATTGGAAGTTTCTATCCATAGAAAATTTTATGATGACTCGGAATGTACAATTAAAATTAAAATTAAAGATCATGAATGCTATGCTTTGTGTGATTTGGGTGCTAGTGTTTCCACGATCCCAAAAACTTTGTGTGATTTGCTTGGTTTCCATGAATTTGATGATTGTTCTTTAAACTTGCACCTTATGGATTCCACTATTAAGAAACCTATGGGAGAGATTAATGATGTTCTTATTGTTGCAAATAGGAATTATGTGCCCGTAGATTTCATTGTTCTTGATATATATTGCAATCCTTCATGTCCTATTATTCTTGGTAGACCTTTCCTTAGAACGATTGGTGCAATTATTGATATGAAGGAAGGGAATATTAAATTCCAATTTCCGTTAAGGAAAGGAATGGAACACTTCCCTAGAAACAAAATTAAATTACCATATGAATCTATTATGAGATCCACTTATGGATTGCCTACCAAAGATGGAAATACCTAGATCTATCCTTGCTTTTATGCCTAGCTAGGGGCGTTAAACAATAGCGCTTGTTGGGAGGCAACCCAATTTTATTTTTTATTTTTTTCCTTTCTTTTTGCTCCTGTTTAGTAATAAATAATTTATATATCCTATTTTCTGGTTGTTTTTTGTGTTTAATTAGTGTTTGTGCCAAGTAGAACCGTTGGGAAGACTTGGGGGAAGTCCTTTTGATCTTGCTGTAAAAAACAGAAACTTTTGCGCTCACGAGAATTGCTGCCATTTTTTATTTGAGAGAGATATTTAGTTAATTATTTTTGAATATGATTAATAGATAAATTCCTCACGTCCAGCAATTTATTTTAGAATTTTTGGGGTTCCAGAAGTTTGCGTTAGTTACAGATTACTACAGACTGCTTTGTTTTTGACAGATTCTGTTTTTTCGTGTGTTGTTTGCTTATTTTGATGAACCTATGGCTAGTAATAGAGTTTATAAACCATAGAGAAGTTGGAATACACTAGGTATAACACCAATATAAATAAGGAATTAGTTCATTACAATACCTTGAAGTGGTGTTTTGTTTTCTTCCGCTAACGGAGCTCATGAGATTTTTCTGTTAAGTTTTGTGTGGTGAAGTTTTCAAGTTTTGGGTAAAGATTTGATGGATTATGGAACAAGGAGTGGCAAGAGCCTAAGCTTGGGGATGCCCATGGCACCCCAAGGTAAAATACAAGGACACCAAAAGCCTAATCTTGGGGATTCCCGGGAAGGCATCCCCTCTTTTGTCTTTGTTCATCGGTAACTTTACTTGGAGCTATATTTTTATTTGCCACATGATATGTGTTTTGCTTGAAGCATCTTGTATGATTTAAGTCTTTGCTATTTAGTTTACCACAATCATCTGTTCTGCACATACCTTTTGAGAGAGACACACATGAATTGGAATTTCTTAGAATACTCTATGTGCTTCACTTATATCTTTTGAGCTATATAGTTTTTGCTCTAGTGCTTCACTTATATATTTTAGAGCACGGCGTTGGTTTTATTTTATAGAAATAATTGATCTCTCATGCTTCACTTATATTATTTTTAGAGTCCTTTAGAACAACATGGCAATTTTCTTTTAGACATAATAAAAACTTTCATATGAGTGCATGGAATACTAAGAGAAGTTTGATACTTGATGATTGTTTTGAGATATCGAGATGGTGATATTAGAGTCATGCTAGTTGAGTAGTTGTGAATTTGAGAAATACTTGTGTTGAAGTTTGTGATTCCTGTAGCATGCACGTATGGTGAACCGTTATGTGATGAAGTCGGAGCATGATTTATTTATTGATTGCCTTCCTTATGAGTGGCGGTCGGGGACGAGCGATGGTCTTTTACTACCAATAAATCCCCCTAGGGGCATGCGTGTAGTACTTTGTTTCGATAACTAATAGATTTTTGCAATAAGTATGTGAGTTCTTTATGACTAATGTTGAGTTCATGGATTATACGCACCCTCACCCTTCCACCATTGCTAGCCTCTCTAGTACCACGCAACTTTCGCCAGTACCATAAACCCACCATATACCTTCCTCAAAACAGCCACCATACCTACCTATTATGGCATTTCCATAGCCATTCCGAGATACATTGCCATGCAACTTTCCACCATTCCGTTATTATGACATGCTTCATCATTGTCATATTGCTTTGCATGATCATGTGGTTGACATCGTATTTGTGGCAAAGCCAATGTTCATAATTTTTTCATACATGTCACTCTTGATTCATTAAATATCCCGGTACACCGCCGGAGGCATTCACATAAAGTCATATTTTGTTCTAAGTATTGAGTTGTAATTCTTGAGTTGTAACTCAAAAGAAGTGTGATGATCATCATTATTAGAGCATTGTCCCAGTGAGGAAAGGACGATGGAGACTATGATTCCCCCACAAGTCGGGATGAGACTCCGGACGAAAATAAAAAAAGAGAAAAAAGGGAAAAGATTCCAAAAAAAGGACCAAATAAAAAAATGAGAGAAAAATAGAGAAGGGACAATGTTACTATCCTTTTTCCACACTTGTGCTTCAAAGTAGCACCATGATCTTCATGATAGAGAGTCTCATATGTTGTCACTTTCATAAACTAGTGGGAATTTTACATTATAGAACTTGGCTTGTATATTCCAATGATGGGCTTCCTCAAATTGCCCTAGGTCTTCGTGAGCAAGAAAGTTGGATGCACACCCACTTAGTTTCTTTTGTTGATCTTTCATACAATTATAGCTTTGGTGCATCCGTTGAATGGAAATCCCTACTCACTCACATTGATATCTATTGAAGGGCATCTCCATAGCCCATTGATACGCCTAGTTGATGTCAGACTATCTTCTCATTTTTTTCTTCTCCACAACCACCATTCTATTCCACCATAGTGCTATATCCATGGCTCACGCTCTTGTATTGCGTGAAGATTGAAAAAGTTAGAGAACATCAAAAGTATGAAACAATTGCTTGGCTTGTCATCGGGGTTGTGCATGATTTAATATTTTGTGTGATGAAGATAGAGCATAGCCAGACTATATGATTTTGTAGTGATAACTTTCTTTGGCCATGTTATTTTGAGAAGACATGATTTCTTAGTTAGTATGCTTGATGTATTATTATTTCTATGTCAATATTAAACTTTTATCTTGAATCTTTCGGATCTGAACATTCATGCCACAATAAAGAAAAATTACATGGAGAAATATGTTAGGAAGCATTCCACATCAAAAAATCTGTTTTTATCATTTACCTACTCGAGGACGAGGAAGAATTAAGATGCTTGATACGTCTCCAACGTATCTATAATTTTTGATTGCTCCATGCTATTATATTATCTATTTTGGAAGTTAATGGGCTTATTTTTACACTTTTATATTATTTTGCCGAAATTCCTATTTTTTGCCTATTTTAGAGTTTTGCCGAAAAGGAATATCAAACGGACTCCAAAAGGAATGAAACCTTCGGGAGCATTATTTTGGAACAAACATGATCTAGGAGACTTGGAGTGGACGTCAAGAAACAATCAAGGATGCCACAAGCACTACTAGAAAAAGGGCTATAGATGGGATTGGCACTAATGGCGCACCAGACAAGCGGTGCGCCATTAGTATATACTAATGGCGCACCACCTTCTGATACGCCATTAGAGTTGAAACTACTAATGGCGCACCAGGCCTAGGGTGCGCCATTAGTATCATTTTTTTTGAACTAGTGCGCCTGTCCAAACATACTAATGGCACATCCAGACACAGTGCGCCATTACTAGTTGTAACTAGTAATGGCGCACCTGTCGAAAAGTGCGCCACTAACATTGTTTTTTTATTATATTTTTATTCCTTTTTTTGCAAAACTACTAATGGCGCACTGTTCCACCGTGCGCCATTACTAGTTTAAACTAGTAATGGCGCACTGTGGGACAGTGAGCCATTAGTATGTTTTTTTGCAAAACTACTAATGGCGCACCACCAGCAGGTGCGCCATTAGTAACCTGGATTACTAATGGCGCATTTAGAGTTGGTGCCATTAGTAAGTGGGCAGCAACAAGATATTTTGGACAGCCTCTCCTACCCACACTCACTTTCTCCCCACTTCATTCTCTCCACCTCCTCCTTGTCTCGGGTGCCTCCTCTTTTTCACATCATTTCCACCATAGATTCATTCAATTTAAGTGGTTAAATTACCTTGTTTTGATAGGTAAGTAAGGGGGGAAGCTGTATTTATGTTGTTCTCCCTACAACAATGTGCACATGCATTTTTTATGGCCTATCTAGATCTATGTATGTTCGTGGTGTTGCATATGTTTGTGGTGTTGCATATATGTTTGTGTTTGGAGGTGTACCGGTATTTGAAATGCGATAGTTGCCAATATTTTGCCGGAATGTTGATTCATTTCCGTTTTGGCGAGAATTTTGGCATTAAGCATTCTTTTTGGTCCTATTTTTAGGGAAAGTCATGCCAAATTTTTTCTTCGTTCTAAAATATCGTTTTGCTCTTCCCCGCAGGCGACCATGGTCCGCACGATGACCGAAGGCATCGTGAATAGGTTTTTGAGGTCCGCGAAGGCCGAGATGCTTCAAAAGAACGAGACGGAGATAAGATGTCCGTGTCGAAGATGCAAGCTGAAGAGCCTTATTGCGGACCCGGAATCCGGGCAGGTGCGGGACCACCTGCTCTTGCGTGGTTTCATGGATGGCTATCGGTGGCAAGGTGATGAAGATGACTACGAAGTCGTCCATGGGGGTCGGGCAAGAAATGAGGAAGGGCAGCAAGACAACCACCGCGGCTCGGGAGGGCGAGAAGACGAAGAATCCGCAGGAGATGATCACGACGGTGATGTTGTACATAGTCATCATGTAGAAGATGCAGGACATGATGATGAGGAAGATGCCGGAGCAGACGACGGGCATGATCATGAAGATGATGATGTCGGCGGAGCAGACAACGCTGGACCATCGATGGGCTGGGTGCAGGACCCTCATATTCAAGAGCTGCTTCTCAGACGGATAACGCAAGAGCTGCTGCCCGAGAGAAAGCCAAGATGGATCAACTTGAGTTAGACGCGGTTACTCCATTGTATGAAGGATGCAGGCCCGAGGATACCCGCCTGAAAGTAACGATCATGGCTCTGGAGATGAAGGTAAAACACAAAATGACCGACGCATGCTTCGACGAGAACATGTCATTCTGGCACGAACGTCTTCCCAAGGGGAACAAGTGCCCGACCAGTTTGGAGGAGGCGAAGAAAATCGTGTGTCCTCTGGATTTACCGCACGTGAAATACCATGTGTGCATGAACAATTGCATCATTTATCGGGACGAGCACGCTGAGTCTACCATATGTCCGGTGTGCGGCGTCACTCGATACAGGAAGAGGAAGAAAGCTCCTCGAAAAGTGGTGTGGTACTTTCCGATCACTCCTCGTCTGCAGCGGTATTTCGCGGACCCTAAGGTAGCAAAGCTCCTACGTTGGCACGCGGATAGGGAGGAGAAGAAGCGAGAATATAACGCAAATGATCCGGAGATAGATAAAAAAGACAAGATGCTAAGTCACCCTAAGGATGCGAGCCAGTGGCAAGCGTTGAACTTCGAAGACCTAGAATTTGGGAACGATCCAAGGAACATGGTGCTGGGCGCGAGCACCGATGGAGTCAATCCGTTTGGCAGCCAGAGAAGCACACATAGCACCTGGCCTGTGTTTGTGTGGATGTACAACCTTCCCCCCTGGTTGTGCATGAAGAGGAAGTACATTCACATGAGTATGCTAATTGAAGGACCAAAACAACCAGGGAACGACATCAATCTGTATCTGGGGCTGCTGAAAGAGGAGCTTGACACGCTATGGAAAACGCCAGCCAATACGTGGGACGCCGCAGAGAAAGAATATTTCCCTATGAGAGCCGCGCTGCTCACGATGGTGCACGACTATCTCGGTTATAGATATGTCGCGGGGCAGGTGGTCCACGGATTTTCTGGATGCGTCAGGTGCATGGATGACACAACGTATCGCCAGCTAGATAGAGATCTCGGGTCTACGAAAACCGTGTTCATGGGACATCGAAGGTGGCTTCGCGATGATGACCTGTGGAGAAAACGCAAGGATCTGTTCGATGGTGAAACCGAACCCCGAGGACGCCCGCGTACGAGGAGCGGCGAGGAAATAGACGAGCTGTTGAAAAATTGGAAAGATTGCCCACTGCCGGGAAAGAAGCAAAAGGCGCCAGAGCCGGGAAAGAAGCGAAAAGCGCCAGAGCCGCTGCTGAAGGTATGGAAAACGAGGTCTTTTTTCTGGGACTTGCCGTACTAGAAGATCCACCGTGTGCCTCACAGCCTTGATGTCATGCATATCACGAAGAACGTGTGCGAGAGTCTGCTTGGTACCCTGCTCAACATGCCAGAGAGGACCAAAGATGGGCCGAAAGCAAGGGCAGACTTGAAATCAATGGGCATCAGGCAGGAGCTTCACGCTATATATGATGATGATGATGATGATGATGATGATGATGATGATGAGGCGAAGCAGGACACGGAAAGTCATCGCAAAGGCAAAAAGGCCAAGAAGACCGAAAATGACTACCCTCCCGCGTGCTTCACTCTAAGTCAGGAGGAGATCGAGCAGTTTTTCACCTGCCTCCTAGGAGTAAAACTTCCTTACGGTTACGCGGGGAAGATAAGCAGATACCTAGACCCAGCGAAGCAGAAGTTCAGCGGAATGAAGTCTCACGACTGTCACGTGCTGATGACGCAGATACTTCCAGTTGCAATCCATGGGATCATGGACGCGCACATCCGTGAAACGCTATTTGGCCTATGCAACTTTTTCGACGTCATCTCTCGGAAGTCTATTGGCGTGAGGCAACTCAGAAGGCTACAGGAAGAGATCATGGTGATACTATGCGAGCTTGAGATGTACTTCCCGCCCGCATTCTTCGACGTTATGGTGCATCTGCTGGTCCATATCGTGGACGATATCATCCAACTCGGGCCGACGTTCCTGCACAGCATGATGCCGTTCGAAAGGATGAATGGTGTCATCAAAGGATACGTTCGCAACATGTCACGTCCAGAGGGAAGCATAGCCAGGGGCTTTCTGACCGAAGAGTGCATCTCCTACTGCACGAATTATCTAGGCATCGAGAACCCCGTTGGTCTGCCCGTCAACAGGCACCTCGGCAGGCTCGCTGGATGGGGTCACCGTGAGGGTCACCGCAAAATGCATGTCGACTTCGAGGGTCGACTCGCCGACTTTGAAAGAGCAAACCTAGTCGCGCTACAACACATAGACGTGGTCGATCCTTGGGTGGTAGAGCACAAAACCTTTATTAAGAAGACGTACAATGACCGAGGCCAACAGAGGATGGACGGAGATATACTCAAAGAGCACAACTCATGTTTCACGCGTTGGTTCAAGCAGAAGCTTCTGTCGTACCCTTTACATGAGGATTCTTATGCGGAAGAACAACTCATATTCGCCTTGTCACAGGGCGCCGAGCACAACCTGATGACCTATGTGGCGTACGATATCAATGGCTACACATTCTACACCGAGGCCAAGGACATGAAGAGCGATGGTTATCAGAACTCTGGGGTAACGATGGAATCCTACACCGGTAATGACAAGGACAGATACTACGGAAGGATCGAGGAGATCTGGGAGCTGAGCTATGCTGGAGAGAAGGTCCCGATGTTCCGTGTCAGATGGGTGAAGAGCGTCCTAAAAGAAGACCGGTATTTCACCACCATGGTTATACCCGAAGCCAAATCCAAGACCGCGGGCGCAAACGTCACCGCGAAAAATGAGCCATGGGTACTGGCTTCCCAAGTGGACCAATGCTTCTTCATTACCGACCCGTCAAAGCCCAGTCGTGTTGTCGTGAGGAGAGGCAAAAGGAAGATCATTGGAATGGATGGAGTAGCCAATGAGCAAGACTTCGACAAGTACGGCGACCCGAGGATCGAACATGACGATGATGATGAAGTAGCAGCATACACCACAAGAAGAAGCAGGACCACCCTACCTAAAGGACGTCCGTTCCACAGAAGAACTCCATTTGCGAAAAAGAAGGGCAAGAAGATTGTGAACAGATAGCTAGCTAAGATCGATTGTATTTAAATCGTAGCCTTCATTTCTCGATTGTATTTCATGGGCACTTTTTGAACTATCATGAATATTTTTAAATTTCATGGGCACTCGATCTCGACCCCCCTCCATCTCAATCGCTATCCCACCTCGCCAGATCCGGTCCCCCTCGCCGCCGAGCACCCCCCGGTCCACCGGCCGCCGCCGCCGACCCCCCGCACCCTCGATTCCCCTACTCAAACGCCACCGCCGACCCCCCGCACCCCTCCCCTA
>NC_041388.1:181410060-181410850 GCF_002162155.2 Triticum dicoccoides | reverse complement strand
CCCGCGCACCCTCCCCCGCTCCGCCGGCATTACTGTTTGATGATATTTTAAAAAAAAATATTACGGTCTTATAAAAAAAATATTACTGTAAACAAGTTTGAACATATTTAAACACAAATAAGCATCAAACAGCATTTTAAATGCATAAAAAATTGTGGAGCCTGGGAATCGAACCCAGGACCTCCTGGTGTGAGAACTGGCTGCTGACCAGTAGAGCTAGTAGAGGGAACTTGGTGTGGATCAGGTCAGGTGAAAGATAACCTGTTGGCTCGAGCAGAAATCAAAAAAAAATACTAATGGCGGACCAGGGTGAGGTGCGCCATTAGTATGGATGTACTTATGGCGCATCGAGGGGTGGTGCGCCATTAGTATTGTGCCGCCCCATCGATATTTCCTCCCCGGCCCAAACCTATCCCCTCTCTCTCGCTCGCCCTCGCCCTCGATCCCCTTCCCCTCTCCTCTCCCGACGCCGCTGCCCCGCCGCCTCGACGCCGCCCCGACGCCGCGATGCCGCCCCGTCGTCCTCGTTGGACGCCATCGCCCCGCCTCGTTGGACACCATCGCCCGCCTCGTTGGACGCCATCGCCCTGAGGCCCCGACGTCGGCGCCGCTCTCCCCGTCGCCCCACCTCGTTGGATGCCATCGCCCCGCCGCCCTCGTCGCCGGTGGCCCGGACGCTGCCCCATCCACACCACCGTCGCCGGAGCACCACCACCACCCAGACCTCGTCGCCTCCCGGACCTCGTCGCACCACCACCACCCGGACCTCGTCGCCCCACCTCGTCGCCCC
>NC_041388.1:181372613-181409750 GCF_002162155.2 Triticum dicoccoides | reverse complement strand
TAGATCTAATCCCTGCAGTGCACATTCTGATTCAGTCATGTACTAAGCATTCAAATGTAAATCTGTTCAAGTGACAAAATTTATTAGATCCCCTAGCTAGTAGATGGATCTAATCCCTGCAGATTCAGTCACATTCAGATTCAGTCATGTACTTGGCATTCAAATAGTATAAATCTGTTCAAATGGCATAATTTACTTGCTGATAGATAGATAGCATATCCAAATACTCAGACATATACTACTAAATTCTTTTTGTTACAATGCTGCTTGCTGAATGGAGTGATGGCATCAAATTGAAACATGGATAGAAAAAAATTGGCAACACCGTATGCAGAAATGTAAATTGTTGCTTCTGTTCTGCGTATTTATATTATGCTAGAGTAACTAATTTGTGGTGACAGTGCTGCCTGCTGTATGGAATAATGACATTATACCGAAATATGGATAGTATAATTTGGCAGTGCCATATGCATTTTCATATTATCATGCGAGAATAACTGGTTTGAGGCTATTTTGTTTGTGTGATCACATCTTCATAAGTTGGTTAATTCAATATGCACTTAGCTTGATCATAGTTAATTTACCGAATTTTTTAACAAAAAGGAGATCCAGCATGCACAGTGTCCTGCACTATATACTCATCTTTGTATGCCCAGGCACATTGATGCACCGGCCCTGTAAGAAGCATCAGGGAAATAGAGGTTGGTTGTGGCAATTGTCACATTAGCCTTGCGCTCTCCGACCAAATGTAAGATATGCAACAAATAACGGACAAATACCTAACAGTTTTTTGGAGCTAGCGAAGAGATTAAAATCTATGTGAGATATTCATAGTCATGAAGCCCAGTAGCCTGTAGTTCACTAAACTTATAGCCCAAGACCCAATTTACATGCTATACCCTTCAGCAACATTGCTTGCTAGAACTACTGTCACATGTGCACTTGGCAGGTAACACTAACTAAACCTAGCATGCAAAAAGGATCACATGTTTTAGAGCAGTATCTTCTACTACAACCTGAGGGTTTTCTTAGCTAAATTAGGCTATGTTCGTTTTGTGCCAGCTACTTGCTGTCCATGTTAACTTCTTTTCATGGTACCCATAGATTTGACTTTCAGTGTTGGTGATTCTGCAGTTGCTGTAGACTACTATAGTGATGAGTGTCTAGCTTTTGTAATCTACACTTCTTGCATAAGGATTTGCATGTGCCTTTGTACCATGAGTAATTTGGGACTTGGGAATTGGTTCTTTCTTACTACAGTCTTGCTGCTATAGTATGGCTCTGTTCTTGGTGGAGGTTTCATTACTTGTTTTGTGTGGCTTAGGTTATATTTTAGTGGAATTTGTGTGATATGTTTGGCTGGACTCTGCTCTTTTCACAGTTATAGTGTTGTAACTTTACAGCTTGCATACTTGCCATACCAGACCATCAGTGTTCCGCTGTTATGATAAACTGTTCAATTCTTTTTTCGCTGTTATGATAAATGTTGAATGATACTGCTTGGAGATGCATATATTGTTTCACCTCTTCACATGCCAATGTATTTTCCATGTTGTGATGGAGGCCTTTTTTGCCTTGTCCACCCGAGAGGCCCTTGAGTTTGCTGTAATGTCGATTAACGTCCATTCCAGCAAATTCGGGTACTCCATATGTCCTATTTTCAGCAAAGGTCATGCTGAAATTTTCCGTGAATTTTAGCATGACTTTGCTGAAAATAGGACATATGGGGTACTTGTGACTAATGCATGGGTGTCGACAAACCATTAATTATACAACCTTGGCTTTTAGGGTGCCTCGGTGTCGATAAAAACCGAAATGATGAAAGCTTAGGCTTTTAGGGTGCCTCGGCATCGAAAAACCCTCAATGATAAAAGCTTAGCTTTTAGGATGCCTCGGTGTCGACAAACCCTAAATGATGAGACCATGATCTTGTTCCTTGACAATAACCAACTTTTTGACCAAAATTTGTTCCTATTTAGAGAGAAACATGGCCAACAACGATGAGGCCGGGGGTTCGGGCGGCAAGGCATTCTGGGAGCTGTCCCAGGAGATGGAGGAACAACCTCACTTGTATGAGGACGCCGCCTTCCCCACCGATCCTGAGACCACTGATGGTGCCGCCGAGGATGACCCCACTGATGCCACCACTGATGGTGCCGCCGAGGATGCCACCACTGATGATGGCGGCGCACGCACAGATGGCAGCCAACCGAAGAGGCAATGGAAGGACCGGCGCCTGACCGTGCTCCGCACCCTCAAGGAGGAAGTTACTGAAGTGGACTCTGACGGGAATCCAACGACGCCCGAACGAATAGTCAAGGGGTACTCGCTTCAGCTCGGGTGCATTCTCTGGAGCACCGTCTCGATCAACACCGAGAACCTAAGGCATCCTGACCGAGGGAATTTGCGCAACCTCCTCTTCACGAAGCTGCATGAACGATACAAGTTCCTCGCTGAATTTGAAAACACAAGCCTCAAAGGGAATAAAGTGAACAATGCTGCCCTCACGAAGATGAGCAAGGCCCTGTCTACATGGAAAAGCAATGTGAAGAGAATGATCGAGAAAGGTGAGAGTTATGAGAAGATCAAGGAGAAAAATCCTTCGATCACCGAAGATGACTACAGCGACTTCAAGATCAATTGCTCGAGCACCGCAAACTCCGAATCAAGTCAGTGGGGGAAAGAAATGCGGGAGCTGAACTTAGGGGAACACACACTCGGTCCCGGCGGTTACAGAATGGCGGAGCCTATATGGGACAAGGAGGAGGCGGACAGTGCCGAGCAAGGCCTACCGCCCCTCTTCGATAAATACGGTGACAAGCAGACCAGGAACTTTGTCAGGGCCCGGTATAAGAAGGACCCGAAAACAAAGGAGCTTACCATGGATCCGAAGACCAGGGCGCTTGAGCTTGTTCTGGTAAGGAATACACCCCCGCGTAATTAGCTCCATATGGTTGCATTCTAATTAATGAAGCGAAATTTCTAAATGGTTCACATTCCTTCCGCAGGCGACTGAAAGCAGTAGCGCGGGGTCGACTAAGAGCAACCCTTGGGACACCACTCTAAATAGGGCGTTGAATGTAATGAAGAACAAGGATAAGCTCAGTAAGCCGACGTCAGCTGGTCGTGTGATCGGCAAAGGCTTGTCGACAAAATGGTCGTCATACTATAACACTGGTGGGCGAAAGGAGAAAAAGACCAGCTCGGAAAGCCAGGCGCGCGAGGTTCAAGAACTCAAGGCATAGGTGGCGCGGATTCCAGAGATTGTCCAAGAGCAAGTGCAACAACAACTCGGAGCGACGACCACCGCCATTGTGCCTACCTTGATCAAGGGGTTGAGTGCGTGGATTGCGGGAGGCCAACAGGGGCCGCCCCCGATTCCTAGCTTCACGGCCAGCAACTCGCAGAACGCGATGGCGGGGCCATCGGTGTCTCCGGCGGAGGCGGCATTGGTGTCTCCGACACCGGCACGGGAGCTTAATGCACCCGGGTGTACGCCGGCCGCCACCTCTGCAGCAAGCGGCCCCTCCGTCAACTGCACGCCCGCCGTTGGCGGTGCCTCGACATTAGCCGAGCTCGACGCCATCATCACGGTAACTAATTAAGCCTCTCTCGGCCGAGTACTTCATCTCCTTGCCTTTGACTGGGCATCCCTGACGCCCTACATGTTTTCGCAGGGCACCGCCAACGTTCCGTGCACTCTCCTGCACTTCGTGAACAACGAGTTGGTCGATGTCGCCAAGGGCAAAATCGTTCAACCGGGCAACCCCTTGTTCCACGGTACCCAGATACCACCCAACTTGTTTAGGGTTCAACTGGTTCGGGTGCTGCCAGGCTGCGACGAGTTGTTACCTCCGATTCGACCCGTTGGGGCCGACGATGATGACATGATGACCCTCAGCGCCTGCCTAAGCTGGCCCCTGCTTTGGCCGAAGAGCCAAATTCGTTTGGGGGCGGGGGACACCACCCTAAAGACAACACCGCCAGTCGTGCCGGCGCCAAGTCGGCCCCATGGCAAGACCGCCGCAATGGTGCCGGACATCCCTATGCCACTGGATCCAAACATGCATATGGCACAGCATCAGAACGATGACGACGATGATACATTTGGAAACGTCGATCAGTACTTTGCCGATCATGGGTATGGTGGCGACTTCATGGGGCCTCCTTCTCAAGAACCCAACCCAACAAAAGACGTGCGCGATCTAGCTGGTACCGCGGAGAAGCCAAGTTGCAACAGGCGTCATCTGCAGTTCAGCTCTCAGGAGATGCCTCCAGCTGCCGACTTCACCGAGCCTCAGATAGGCGAGGTGCGAAATATTATCAGCCCCAACACACTCAAGAAGGCGGTCTGTGAGCAGAACTTGGTACCATTACAGGAGAAGAAGAAGGCACGCAAAAGAAAGACTAACAAGGGTGCGGGCCAGCCAGCACCGCGTACGATCCGTGCTCAGGACGGGCCACCTTCACCCGAGGATTTAATGAGGAGGCTGCATGTGGCGGGTAGGCCGATGCTACCGAGAAATATGCTCGATGCTGCAACCGGTGCTATGAGGAGTCTGCATGACAGTGTTCTTTCTTTGGAGAAGCGGCGTCTTAGAGAGAAGGATGTGGCATACCCGGTTTTCACGGCCAAGGTGCCAGAGGGCAAGGGCTTTGTGGATAACTCCATCGGGGTTACGATCGTCCTGCGGCTTGATGACGTCCACGCTACGTTGAACCTTCATCCGCTACACTACACCTTCGTTCGGCTATTTTCGCTAAGTATGGAGATGCGGATCATTCGCGACAAGACCCCGGACATCGTGATAGTCGACCCCTTCTACATGCGTGCCAAGATCTTGGGCAGCGCTGGGGACCGGCAAGTCGTGAGTTCTTACCTCGAAGGCGTCATTCTGGCAAACCAAGATAAGGATAACTTCCTCGTGCCTTACTTTCCCGAGTAAGTCCTCCCCTCAACCGCCCCGTAACATATGAATTCTTAGATTTCGATCGTTTTTCTTTTAACATTCCGTGTTTTCTGCAGTGACACACATTGCACGCTCATCCTCCTAAGCCCCAAATATTCCATGGCCACGTATTTCAACCCGGACCGTCATTCGAACGTAGACTACACAAATATCAAGAAGGTTCTTGATGATGTTCTCCCCGGCTACGCCAAATCTGGAGGCACCTTCACCAGGCCTATTCGTAAGTACGGCAAGCACGTGTTCTCCCACAATACGATGTTCTGCTGCGTCAAGCAGCCGCCTGGCGGTCAGAAGGGTGCCTACTACGCCATCCATCACATGCGGGCAATCGTACGGGACCAGCATCAACTTCTGCTACCGAGTAAACTCAAAGATTGGGCCGCGAGCGTGTCGGCAATCCAGGACGCGGACATCAGACAAGAATTCTTTCGCATCCAGTCGGAGTTTGTGGAAATCATCCATCAAGATGTCCTTCGTACCTCGGGGCAGTTCTACCTCAGAAATCAACCGTCCAACAGTGACATCGACACAATGCTACAAATGCAGGCTGACAACGACCGTTATTTCATGACTCCCACGATAGACGGCGGCTTCATCCACTCTCCGGTCCCTTGAGTCGAGTCGAAAGCAGTGATGCTGTGTCTAGTTCTGAAACATCGATTGGCTCATGTTGTAATTAAACTTTAATGAACTTGTAGTATGTCTCTTTGGTTTCGAGAGTCGTTCAACTTAGATGTAATCGATGCTACTAATGTCTTGCTTTTCTCTTCCGATCGTTCTGTTGCATACTTATATATTGCTTATGTATTGTCTGTGAATTGGTACTAACGTTTCGTTTGGCTAGTGCATAGCGATGCCGTCGTATGTCGTGTACAAGGGTAAGGTTCCCGGAGTCTACGACGACTGGGAGGAGTGTCGGAGACAGGTTCACCGATTCAGCGGTAACAGTTACAAAGGGTACACCACTAGGGCCGAGGCCGAATCTAGATACGCCCGCTATCTAGCGGGAGAGGGGAGGGAGCGTTGGAGGAACCGGATGAAGACGAGTTTCATCGTGATGATGCTCATCGTGATGACCGCAACTCTCTTCTATGTGATGGTAGTTTAGATGATCGATATCGACTTGTAATGTGAAGACAAACTCGCTACTCGCGGTCTCGAGACATGTAATATAATGTTCTACCTTTGTCCAGTCTTTTCAATTCAGAGACTAATATGATGAATTGTATTCAGAGACTAATCTTCTATTGTATTCGATGAATCTGTTGTTGATGTGTGTTGTTTATATTTTGTCCAATTATACATTTTGTAACCTGTGCAAAAAACAGAAAATAAAAAAATAAAAAAGCTAATATTCATACTAATGGCGCATCACATCACAGTGCGCCATTACTATGCCAAAGGATACTAATGGCGCATCATTAGAGAGTGCGCCATTAGTATGCCGAAGTTACTAATGGCGCATCTTGTTGTTTTGCGCCATTAGTATGCCAAAGCACCTGGGTATACATGGCCCCCTGGGAGGCATACTAATGGCGCATCACATCACAGTGCGCCATTAGTATGCCAAAGGATACTAATGGCGCATCATTAAATAGTGCGCCATTAGTATGCCGAAGTTACTAATGGCACATCTTGTTGTTGTGCGCCATTAGTATGCCAAAGCACCTGGGTATACATGGCCCCCTCGGAGGCATACTAATGGCGCACTGTTGTATATACTAATGGCGCATCTGAGGTGCGCCATTAGTATACCAGATACTAATGGCGCACCAATGGTGTGCCATTAGTAAAATATACTAATGGCGTGGCACTAATGGCGCACCTCTAATGCGCCATTAATGGCCAAATTAGGTGTGCCATTAGTAGGCCTTTTCCTAGTAGTAAAGGCAGGGGGCGCCCACTCCCCTGGGCGTGCCCTCCACCATCGTGGGCCCATTGTTGCTCCATCGACCTATTTCTTCCTGCTATATATATCCATATACCCCGCAATCATCCAGGAGCACCAGGAAACCCTATTTCCACCGCCGCAACCTTCTGTACCCAAGAGATCCCATCTTGGGGCCTTTTCCGGAGCTCCGTCGGAGGGGGCATTGATCACGGAGGGCCTCTACATAAACTCCATGGCCCCTCCGATGATGTGTGAGTAGTTTACTTCAGACCTTCGGGTCCATAGCTAGTAGCTAGATGACTTCTCTCTCTTTGGATCTCAATACAAAGTTCTCCTCGATTCTCTTGGAGATCTGTTCGATGTAATCTTCTTTTGCGGTGTGTTTGTCGAGATCCGATGAATTGTGGGTTTATGATCAAGTCTATCTATGAACAATATTTGAATCTTCTCTGAATTCTTTTATGTATGATTGGTTTACTTTTGCAAGTCTCTTTGAATTATTAGTTTGGTTTGGCCTACTAGATTGATCTTTCTTGCAATGGGAGAAGTGCTTAGCTTTGGGTTCAATCTTGCGGTGCTCGATCCCAGTGACAGAAAGGGAAACGACACGTATTGTATTGTTGCCATCGAGGATAAAAAGATAGGGTTTACATCATATTGTATGATTTATCCCTCTACATCATGTCATCTTGCTTAAGGTGTTACTCTGGTCTTATGAACTTAATACTCGAGATGCATGCTGGATAGCGGTCGATGTGTGGAGTAATAGTAGTAGATATAGAATTGTTTCGGTCTACTTGTCACGGACGTGATGCCTATATACATGATCATGCCTAGGTATTCTCATAATTATTCGCTTTTCTATCAATTGCTTGACAGTAATTTGTTTACCCACCATAATACTTATGCTATCCTGAGAGAAGCCACTAGTGAAACCTATGGCCCCCGGGTCTATTCTCCATCATATAAGTTTCCCATCTACTTTATTTTGCAATCTTTACTTTCAATCTATATCATAAAAATACCAAAAAAATTATCTTATTATTATCATATCTCACTCTTGCAAGTGGCCGTGAAGGGATTGACAACCCCTTTATCGCATTGGTGGCGAGGTTCTTATTTGTGTGTGCAGGTACAAGGTGACTTGCGCGTGGTCTCCTACTGGATTGGTACTTTCTTCTCAAAAACTGAGGGAGATACTTACGCTGCTCTACATCACCCTTTCCTCTTCAAGTGAAAACCAACGCAGTGCTCAAGAGGTCGCATGCGCTTCCGTGAAGAAAGCGTAGGGCGCGAGGTGCCAAGCGCTTAGGAGGTCATGACCAAGGCAACCGAGGAGCTTCAGGAGGCAAGACCTATGCGGGGCGACCGTCGCCCACCACCCAGCGCAGCTCCCTGCCCCGGCGAAGACAACGAGCTACGCTCCTGCTAAACATCCCTGGGCTCAATAGGGCCACATCTCAGGAGTTCTGGCCGTCCCACGTTGGGCGATGTGAGGGCCCGCCTCACAGCTATGTCCACATACCTTTCGGCTTGTTGAACAGGGCTGCCATGCATCAGTGCCACATGCGGGGCGTCCTGGCAGCTCATGAGGCCAGGCACAAGGCGATCCTGACGGAGATGGCGATGGATCCTCATGAGCCCCCGGGCCTCGAGAGCCTCCCGAGGTTCAGGACCCGGGCGGCTCATGAGGAGCAACCTCTACAACACGCGTCTTCAGCTACTCCAACATCTCTTCAGCAACGGTGGCAGGTGACATATTTTGGTTTGTCCAATTGGGGGCGCCCATCTAGCTGCATTATCCCCTAGTCGCGCGGGTCCATCCCTGCAGCATGTATCCTTCTTGCATCTGTCAGAACTGGCTTTACCTTCAAGCATTAGTTGCCTTATTATTATCACCTACTTTCCTGGTGCTCTATCGCCCTTCGTGGCCTCCCCGCGCTGCTGACCTGCCTCTCGCTCATCCCGCAATGGGGGATACACATGCTGGCACAGCACCTGTGCTCGGATCCATCCCTGCAGCGCCGACAAATCTGAGAGATCGAGCGCTGGCTCGCGGCCTGCCCCGCGCACGTCACCTCATCGGGTCCTCAGTTCCTTCATCTTCTTGCGGAATGATCAGCGGCAGGACAAAAAGCATGGTCATGTGTCATGTTCTCCTCCTTGGACTAATCCGCCGGAACCTCCAGAGCCTAACTATAGGCAGGCCCGTCGGCCACACCTTTTTCACGCAATTCGCTTGCACATTAAAGGGGGAGCTCTCGAGCATCACGCCTCAGGAGCTCCTACAAGCTCTCAAGCCCTCACCCCCTGGCCTTGACCACGGCAGCGCGACCTGGCATACCAGTGGCGGCTGAGCCTCACTCAAGGGCCGGGACCCGAGGACGTAGAGCACTTAGATGAGCAAGGAAAGGGGGAGGCCGGCATGGGCCCTACCTAGAAGCATCACCACTAAGGCACGATCAGGCGCTACGCAAGAAAACCACAGCATGCTCACTGAGATAAGTCACCCTCGCATATCGGTGTGAACTCCACCACCCGATTCCTCGACTATCGCAACCTCGCTCGGGAAATGTCGCTTTCCTTTTCGGCCTCCAGGGACCTTCTTGCACGCCAAAGGGGACCTCTTGAGCATCACGCCTCAAGAGCTCTTACCGGACCTCGGGCTGCTCACCTCCTGGCCTTGATCACAGCATCACGACCTGGCATACTAGCGACGGCCGAAGCCTGCCTGGGGACTGGGTCCTGTCGGTGTAGAGCGCTATGCTACCACGAGAACGAAAAGGGGGGACCGTGCCGGAGCGAGATACACAGTTTTTGACATTACTCTAGGGAGGATAGCATTGAAACTAAAAGTTCTACAGTCTTTTACATGCCCCCACGGGGCCTGTCACAATTCCGCGCAGGGAAACAAAAGAAGAAGACCTTAGAGGACCCCGACTGCTGGGTATCACCGACAATGCCGAGCAGACGCTGCTGCCGCGCTCCCGGCGCTGCAAGAGCTCGGTGGAATGTAGCTGTCATCGCTGGGCTCCGTAGACTCACTGGGCTTGGGGGAGTCGCTCGATTCCAGGGAGCCATCACTGCTGCTAGAGGAGCTGCCAACGAGTCCGGCGGCGAGCTTAACACCTGTGGCCGTGTCGTGCGGGCTCCTCCCCCCAGGGTAGCACTCCAGGCGCCGGCCGTCCTCATCGAAGACCTTGAAGAACAAAGTGGAGGCGCCATTGTACTCGAAGTGGATGGCGAGGGCCCTTCTGGACGGCAGTCGCCGGCGACCTTGCCCCATCCCTGGGTCATGGAGATGTTGCCTGGGGGAACAACCTCGACCTCTGACCCCGTGGCCAGGCCATAGCACCCAGCATGCTGCAGCCACAGCTCGAGTGGCCCCATATGCGGCATCTCCTCAGCAAAGAACCCTGGGAATCGAATCCACATGTGTGGCGGCATTGCCGCCCATATCATGAACTCGCATGAGGAGCCCTCGGCGTGAGTTTTCGGGGCGGCTGGCTACGCTGCCCCGGCCTGCCCGCCGCGATCCCAAAACGCACGATGTTGGGAACTTCCACCTGGCCTAGGGCCCTGCGCACATGCGTACAAGGGGATCGAGAAGCCAGGCGGAGGCTGCTTATACCAAGGCCGCATCATCGCCTGTCCTTCTCCGGCATCGCGAGGGCGTCTAAACCTCTTCTTCGGCATAAGTGGTTCAGGATCCTCCCAAGGGGCCTTTCCCTTCTCTGTCGCAGAGTCTCTCCTGATCGGCGCCATGGATGCTACAACAAGATGGAGAAGAAAGAGCGGGCATCCAGAAGATGGGGATGAGCGAGGGGGGCTCCACCCCTCTCCTCATTCATAGCCAGAGGGAGGCCAACCGCTGGCCTCCACCATCCCACACAATGATGGGTTTCTCTCTGCATGTAGCAGAGTATCGTGAAGTCGGACAGTTGTTGAGGCCGCATGGGGAAGCGGAGACGCCCACGTCCCATCAAGCACCACGCGTCGACCAAGGCCACATGTGGTTAGGGCTCGCGGCGCTCCGGACTTGCCCCTTGGCTTCACCTCGAAGCCAAGTTCGAGCACGCCTTGTTCCTCGGGGCTATTGTCGGCATCTGGGAACAGGGGTACCCAAACTTGCCTGCCTGCGGCCCATGGTGTGGCTCCATTGACGGCCTGGTACAACCCAGCTTCAGCATCAACGACCCAAGACTCTCATGAGGGGCCAAGCCTCGCGAGGCGGGCGACACCAAGAGCTCCACGAGGAGCGGCGTCCTCAGGATGGCTCCCAGGAGCGGAGATATCTATGCAGGCTTCACCTCATGAGATTCGGATGACGTGAGCCATGAGCACCAAGGCCCGGCAAGCGTCAGTGGGCGTAGTGTACCAGTTTCCTCTTTGGTGCTATAAAGGCAAGCGCAGGCACGGAGTCCCGAGGAATCAGCCAAAGGTTTCCATTCTGGTGCAACAAGACCAAGACCGCGAGGACGATAGGACGGAGGTCATAGCCAAGCCCACCATGGCGTCACGACCGAAAGCGTTTGCAAGCAACGACTACTTTTGTCAGGATAGCATGTACTAGCTGTCCTCCTTTGAATTTGGCTGTTGTGGGAACCCTTCCCGCCTTCATTTTGGGAAGAGGACCAAGGCCACTATAAATCGGACTTAGCCACCACCATAGAGATGGACCGGATCAGATCCACCCCATTCTCACACTCACCAGCTCACTTGAGCCCAAGAACACTCCTCCTCCTGAGGTTGTTCTCCCTCTGTACTAGTTCATCCAGAGCCCCTCGAGGCCAATACACCACAAAGCAGGAGTAGGGTTTTACACCGCAAGGTAGCCCGAACCTGGTTAAACAGTTGTGTCTCGTTTCCTTCCTTCTCATCGAGCTAGGCCGAGAGATTAGCGAGTAGGTAGACTGGGGAGGTTGAGTTCTTCGCGCGCACCCCAGAGTTCGAACCTC
The DNA here is from genome assembly GCF_002162155.2 of Triticum dicoccoides. Lineage (NCBI taxonomy): Eukaryota > Viridiplantae > Streptophyta > Magnoliopsida > Poales > Poaceae > Triticum > Triticum dicoccoides. Next base: position 181,397,931 of record NC_041388.1, on the reverse strand, counting down.
ACGAGGGTCTGCGGAACCCAAAATCTGACAGGTGGCGTCCATTCTATAAGGAACTCTGCCAATGCCCTACTCTGAATTGTTGATGTGCTCTCAAATTTCAAGACAAAGCTGGATATCTCCAAAGCCACTCCACTATCATGCTACTAGCCTGAGGGTTCTGGAGTATCCTTTGCAAAGGAAAGCGGGTGACAACCGTGATCTCATGGGCTTGGAAGTAGTGGCACAGTTTCCTTGAGGCCATGATGAGGCCAAAAATAAACTTCTGCACACCATAGTACCTCGATCTAGCCCCCTGCAACAGGGAGCTGATGAACTACACTGGGCACTGCACCACTCTCTTCATTGCCGTGTCCTTGGGGTTGTCCCCATTGTTGTGCTCTTCTTTGTCCTGACTCATATCTTGCCTTGTCGGGTTGTTACCACTCTCTGTTTCTTCTACTTCCCGCTGCACCACTAAGGCTGCACTAAACACTTGATTAGTTGCTGCTAAGTATAGCAACAACGACCATGAGAGTCCTGGATTAGGGGGTATCCGGACAGCCGGACTATATCCTTTGGCCGGACTATTGGACTATGAACATACAAGATTGAAGACTTTGTCCCATGTCTGGATGGGACTCTACTTGGCGTGGAAGGCAAGCTAGGCAATACAGATATGCATATCTCCTCCTTTGTAACTGACCTTGTGTAACCCTAGCCTCCTCCATGTCTATATAAGCTAGAGGGTTTTAGTCCATAGGACAACATACAATCATACCATAGGCTAGCTTCTAGGGTTTAGCCTCTCTGATCTCATGGTAGATATACTCTTGTACTACTCATATTATCAAGAACAATCAAGCAAGATGTAGGGTTTTACCTCCATCAAGAGGGCCCGAACCTAGGTAAAACATCGTGTCCCCTGCCTCTTGTTACCATCTGCCTTAGACGCACAGTTCGGGACCCCCTACCCGACATCCGCCGGTTTTGACACCGACATTGATGCTTTCATTGGGAGTTCCTCTGTGTCGTCATCATTAGTCTTGATGGCTCCTTTGATCATCGATAGCGATGCAGTCCAGGGTGAGACTTTTCTCGCCGGACAGATCTCTGTATTCGGCGGCTCCGCACTGCAGGCCAACTCGCTTGGCCATCTGGAGCAGATCGAGAGCTACGCCTCTGGCTATCAGGTCAGATTTGGAAGCTTAAACTACACAACCGACATCCACGGAGACTTTATCTTCGATGAATTCGAGTCCTTGCCGAGTGCATCGCACGGTCACGATGAGCATGATTTAGCTCTACCATCGGATAGTGTTCGGGAGATCGCACCAGCGACGCTCCGACCCTCAATTCGGAGCCAATTGCACCATCCATGGACGGGTGGATAGATCCCACCACGGAGGCCGCATTTTCATCGTTGAACGAGCCGAGTATCGACCTTATCCTTCACGAGAGCCGTGACGCCAAACTGCCAGATTCTTCCCCGGCCACGGACTCCGAACCGCCTGCGCCCGCACCTATCGGATCCGACTGGGCACCGATCATGGAGTTCACCTCCGCGGATATCTTTCAGCACTCGCCCTTCGGCGACATAATGAGTTCATTAAGGTCTCTCTCCCTGTTAGGAGAGTTCTGGCCGAACTATGTTCGGCAGGATTGGGATGCAGATGACGAAGAAATTCACTGCCCACCCACCACCCACTTAGTAGCCACTGTCGACGATTTGACCGACATGCTCGACTTTGACTTCGAAGACATCGACGGTATGGACGACGATGTAGGAAACGGATAGGAACCACTGCCCACAGGGCACTAGACGCCCACTTGATCATATGATGTATACATGGTGGACACACCCAAAGAAAATGACGACGAGGAACGGAAGGATGCAGCGAAGGGTTGTTCCCTCGAGAAGCAGTCAAAGAGGCAGCGTAAGCGCCGCTCAAAATCCCGCCTCGATAGAAACAGCGATCATATAGACCCAGCGATAGAGCAGGGTGAACCATCGCTCGACCACGGCAACACGGAGAATCAAACCGAACAACCTGACTCCGTCGAAGATAACAGTCCAGACGACATCACACCGGACAGGCACCCGGAGCAATAGAATGCCCATCAAAGGCTCGTTGCCACTGCGAGGAGTCTGAAAAAGCAGAAGCAAAGGCTCAGGGCTGCACAAGACACACTCAGAATCAGATGGAGTGAAGTACTCAGCACTGCAGTGAAGTACGGCGGTAATCGCCACACCAAGAGCTACCCGAAGCGAAAGTTGCTACCTGAATTCAATGAGGAGGCCTTAGATACCCTGCAACCAAAAAACAAAACGGCCATCCGGTCGGATAGACGACCTCGTGGCTAACATAGAGCGGCAAACAACGCCGCACATAAGCCAGTACGCTATCCAAAGGACCTCGCAACCAGATCCATCTATGGGCCACACAAGCGCGCTCCAACATGCAATGCAACACAAAAAACATCCCAACACCATGGTACACTCAAATACAGGGGTGCCGCACACCCCCTATGTTTCACCGATGAGGTGCTGGACCACGAATTTCCAGAGGGATTCAAACCCATAAACATAGAGGCGTACGACGGAACGACAGACCCTGGGGTCTGGATTGAGGACTATATCCTCCATATCCATATGGCTCGTGGAGATGATCTCCACGCCATCAAGTACTTACCCCTCAAGTTCAAAGGGCCAGCTCGACACTGGCTTAATAGCCTCCCCGAAAACTCCATTGGAAGCTGGGAAGAGCTCAAAGATGCTTTTCAAGCAAATTTTCAAGGGACTTATGTCCGACCACCGGATGCAGACGATTTGAGTCATATAACTCAATAACCCGGAGAGTCAGGCCGAAAGCTTTGGAACAGGTTTCAAACTAAAAAGAACCAAATAGTCGACTGTCCGGACACCGAAGCCTTAGCAGCTTTCAAACACATCGTTCGAGATGAATGGCTTGCCAGACACCTCGGCCAAGAAAAACCGAGAACAATGGCAGCATTAACAAGCCTCATGACCCGCTTTTGCGCGGGCGAGGACAGCTGGTTAGCCCGATGCAGCACCAGCGACCCAAGTACATCCGAAGTCAGGGAGGGAAACGGGAAGTCAGGACGCAGTAAAAACAAGCGCCAGAATAGAGAAGACAGCCCGAAGAGCACGGCGGTAAACGCCGGATTCAGAAGCTCTCAGCCAGGTCAGCAAAAGCTGCCCTCCAAAGGCAACAGAGATGAACTGTCCAGCCAGAACAAGATTCTGGACAAACTATGTCAGATCCACAGCACCCCTGATAAACCTGCAAATCATACCCATAGAGAATGTTGGGTTTTCAAGCAGTCCGGCAAACTTAATGCCGAACACAAGGGGCAGGATACACCAAGCGAAGACGAGGACGAGCCTCGCAAGCAAAGCACTGGGGAACAGAAGAAATTCCCACCAGAAGCCAAAATAGTAAACGTGTTACACGTAACAAAGGGGAGAAACAAAGAGGCACTCCTAGTGACACATGCCCCAGGGCCTATCACCGCGGAGTCCTACCACTGGTCTTCCCAACCGGTCACCTTTGACCATCGGGATTACTCGACAAATATCTGGCAGGATGGGCTGCCTTGGTATTAGACCCAATAATTTACGAATACCACTTCACACGAGTCCTGATGGACGGCGGCAGCAGTTTAAACCTGATATATCATGACACAGTCTGCAAAATGGGGATAGACCCAACAAAAATTAGCCGCATCAATACTACCTTTAAAGGAGTAACGCCAAGCCCAGAGGCCCATTGCACGGGCTCCCTGCTAATAGAGGTTATATTCGGCTTTCCCGATAACTTCCGCAGCGAAAATTTAACGTTCCACATCGCTCCGTTCCAAAGTGGCTATCAAGCACTACTCGGACGCGAAGCTTTTGCTCGCTTTAACGCAATACCGCATTACACTTCTCTCATGCTTAAGATGCCCGGTCCACGTGGAATCATTACAGTAAATGGAAGTATTGAGCGCTCCTTGCGTGCGGCTGCCTTGGCAGCCGCACACTAAACGGCCTCACCAACTAAAGCATCTGACAGGTCGTTAATACCATGGACTCGGCTGGACGAGTCCGGCGTAGCTATATGTAATTGATACAGGTTTGATGGCTATACCCCTATTACAATACAAGGGGCTCAACGCACGCAAACAAGTGGCAATTAGGCTCAACTTTACTCATTTTTAACTGTACATGGTTTATTTAGTATAACCTACCTTTTGCATGACAACTTTTCAATTAAGTTCCTTTCTTTTTCAGATGACCATCATGCTACACCCGTTCAGAATACGGCACAATGGAGACACAGGCGCAGACATGTAGCAGGGACACGTTCCAAGGATTCTTTTTAGATTAAGACCACGTGTAAACCTTTTTTACTGTCTCTTGTTGATACACATCCCTCGGATTCTCAGTACAATTAAGAAGGATGTTGACGTCTTGGCATGTGGCCATGTCAGAATATTGCACATACCTGGACACCAGGGGCTTATTACAAAGGGCATTGTTTAGGCCCGGTTTACATCATAAAGACCGAATACCATAGGGAGTGTTCGGCGTCGCGAGTTTGGCCTTATATGCATCAGCTCTGAATCATGTCTTTGGTCAAATGTTGGGTTTGCCCGGCTCCTGTGTTTTGCTGACTTATGTTCCGCTCTATCGGCTAGGGCAGCACCAGGGGAACTACTGCGATTGTGCACTGGTTCATCCGGACAAGCACCTCAGTAGAGAAAGCCGAAAACTGACTGTCATGATATAGCGTGAGACTTGTCAACCACTCGATGACCTAGCGTAATCTTTTGGATTCCTCCACCTTAATGAATGGTCGTTTCCCGGCCAGGCTTGTACGCGCCCCAAATCCGGATGAGCGCGGAGCCACCAGGGGCTATATAGTAGCCCCACTGTCAAACTCCTCTGCATAAGTGAAAGTGTTAAAGCATTATAGTCCGGTTTCCTAGTTCATTGCGCTATCACCTCCTTAATGGACCAAGATGCTGGATCAAGTGTGAAATTGCGTCTTCTACGAACACCCCCGCATTATATGCGTGGGGGCTGAAGCCGACGACTGCCATCTTTCAAGTTATATACATATATACATACACGGCCGCACATGAGGCACCATAGTACTTTCGGGCAAAAGTATAAATATAGCCTTGATAAACTCAATAAAACATTGTTTTTACAATGGGAATACATGTCACTCAAACATAATATTCTTCGAGCACTGGGCCTCTATCGAACGAGCGCCTTCATGAACTTCTTCAAAATAGTGCTCGGCAGCCACTCGGCCTATGGCCGAACCCTGCGCCACAACAATGGTGGCATCCATCTCCGCCCAGTATGTTTTGACACGGGCAAGGGCCATCCGCGAGCCTTCTATGCACACCGACCTCTTTACAGCATCGATGCGTGGCACAGCTTCAAGGAATTGTTGCACTAAGCTAAAGTATCTACTCGGCCTTGGCCCTCCCGGCCACAGGTGATCCACAATGGACCTCATGGCAAGTCCGGACAACCTATGGAGCTCGGCCCAACCGGTCAATCACTCATTTAGCAGCAGCGGACAGACTCGAGCGTGAAACTATGACCAGAACAACTTTTCCACTTCGGGACCTTTCTGATCCTTGAAGTACTCGGCTGCATCAGCAGCACTTACAGCCAAATCCATGTACGCGTCCGCAGAACTCCATAGTCGGTCCAGAGGAGCATACCTAGGATCTCCGAACTTAGTCCACAACAAGAAGGGCTTCCCAGACACGATATTTGCAGCTTGATTCAGCTCCTCCTTCGTCGCTCTAATTTTGGAGCGGGCTTCCTTGGCAGCCACCCGAGCCTTCTCCAGGTCCGTCACCTTCGCCCGGTTTTCCTCTTCAAGAAGCCGGTAATGGTCAGCAGCTTCTTTTAACTCCATGGCCATCTTGGCAATTTTTTCTTTGCTCTCGCGATGTGCGGCCTGTTCGGCCCTTAACTCTTCGGTCGCCTGTAAAGAGGCCGCATTGCTACTCCTTGCTTGCTCCTTGGCTCGGGCAAGCTCCGCCGGAAGGGTCTCCACGGTGGACGCTCCATTTGCAGTCACAACATATTAAAGATACTGGCATCATGCTGCTCTTATTATGTGACGATCACCAGAAAAATCACTAACCCTGTGCCTCGTCAAGCCGCTTGTTGACAAGCACGACGTCGGCATCTGCCGCATCCAGTTGCCGCTTTAGTTCGGCAAACCCATCAGTCTGGCTAGCCACCGGAGCTTCAACCACCTTCACATAAAGGCGGTTTGGTTATTACCTGGGACTATGATCCTCTGTTTGCCGCCGTTCTCGACGACAACCAGAGTCTCAGGGGCTACTATCTGCATGGGCATACCTAACATATGCGGTACTATTAAAGGCATACATTATTTTACGTACCTCGAAGCCTTTCAGCAGACACATAAAAGCTTCGTGCAAACCGCTTTTAGCAGATAAAATCCTTTCAATTACCGTACCCATTAGCGTATGATGCGCTTCCGAGACGGCAGCTTTCCCCAAAAGATCCTTCAGCGCATCCGACCGCACACAGTATGAACCCTTGCTGTCGCTCTCCTCAGGAGCCGGATACTGGGGATGCCGAGCAGCCAAAGGGTTATCCTCTATCGATTTTGGATCCGGAGATACCCTTCGCGACGACACTTCAAGGTCACCCGCTTCTTGAGCTGGGGAGTCCGGGGAGGCGTTTCTCTCTCCATCATCTCCAGAAGAAGATCCCCCGAAGATGAACTCTGTCGAGAAAGGCTGCGATCTGAACTACAATTTACAAGCATCGGTTATTGTCTTCGGAAGTAAGGTAGGATATCTTCACTATTAAGTACTTTTTGATTACTTATAGCTCGGTTGAGGGCTAATCCCTGCGTGGACATTGTGCCGCAAGAATACCCTCTGAGGCAGGACCCTCTGGCGGAGATTTCTTCTCCCATTTGGAAACCTTAGTTTCCGGATCTTCAGAGGTAGTCCTCTTCCCCTTGGTTATCCTCCCTCGCGGAGGCGCTCATTCCCTCGATTGGAATAGGTAGCGATGGAGTCCCGCTTTCGCCCTCTTTATTCCCCCTTCATGTTCCTTTGAGGGAACTAGACAAGGTGCTGGCTCGAGCATCTTTTCCAGCACCGGATTGTCCAAGCCTTCAGGAAGGGGGGCCGAACACCGGATCATCTTCGCCTTTGTTACCCAGTCCTAGTCAAAGAGCGATTCTTCAGAATGATGTCATGATAAATAAAGGACAGTGTGTTCGGCCATGGGATTACTTACTTGGGCAGCAAGGCGGTTGCATCTCAGGCCCACGTCCTCGGTAGTTTCCGGACACTCTATTTGGGGTCCGAAGAACGATTTGTACACCTCCTCATGTGTCATGCCTAGGACATTCTGGATATTGCGCGGTCCTTCTGGGGTTGAATTCCCACATGCGGAGGGGCCGGCGTTTGCAAGGCTGGACTCGATGAACCAACATGACTTGTATTACCATAACAAGACTGAAGTCTCCCTCGAAGAGATCTCGGATACGGCTCTGCAGTATTGGCACGTCCTTGGCTGGAACCCAGCTCAGCCCCCTGCTGATCCATGACATCAGTTGTGGTGGACGGCCCAAGCAAAAGGCGGGGGCAGCTACCCACTTGGCATTTCGGGGAGCTGTGACATAAAACCACTCCCGTTTTCACAATCCGGACACCTCTGGAAAGGAACCCTTTGGCCATGGAGCGTCAACAATTTTGCTTATTAGAGCACCTCCACACGCTACGTACTGCCCCTCGACCATCTTCGGCTTCACATTGTAGGTCTTGAGCCACAGGACGAAGTGAGGGGTAATGCGGAGGAAGGCCTCATAGACGACAATAAATGACGAGATGTGTAGAAGGGAATCCGGGGCCAGATCTTGAAAATCCAGCCCATAATAGAACATAAGACCCCTAACAAAGGGATCCAGAGCGAGGCCTAGTCCTCGGAGGAAGTGGGATACGAACACAACGCTCTCGTTGGGTTCGGGAGTAGGGACGACCTGCCCTCGGGCGGGCAGCCTATGCGAAATTTCGGCGGTCAGATATCTAGCCTCCCTCAACTTCTTGATGTCCTCCTCCGTGACGGAGGAAGGCGTCCACCGCCCTTGATGGCTGGATCCGGACATGATTGAAGATCCGAAGCACCTGACCTGGGATTTGGGTGTTAGAACTCGAGGCGCGGGAAGGATTCGATTGAGCACGGGAGGGAAAAAAGAAAAAGCCTTGTCCCTTTATAAAGGGGATGAATATCAGGCGTCCTCCTCGTGGCCGTTCGAGACTTACCTAAGATCTAGGAGTCATACCAACAGGCACGGTTGGGTTACCCATGTTTGTATTGATGAGAATCCCATGATAAGGGGAACACGATCTCTGCTTTGACAAGACGTGTCAAGAAACTGCCTCGCGTTGTGTGCGGGGCTGGTTAAAGAAAAATGGTTCAAATAATTACTGGGCCGTGGCGTGATGTCATGCCACCAAAACGTGTCAGCAGATTAGATTTGTGGAAATATTATTCCCTCTATGGTGGTATGTGGAACTTGTTTTGCAGAGCCGGACACGATCCTCGTGTTCAAAATCTTCTATGAAGTATTCGGAGGAGGAACCCTCCTTGCAATGCCGAAGACAATCTACGCGCCGGACTCATCGTCATTGAAGCCTGGTTCAGGGGCTACTGAGGGAGTCCTGGATTAGGGGGTATCCGGACAGCCGGACTATATTCTTTGGCCGGACTAGTGGACTATGAAGATACAAGATTGAAGACTTCGTCCCGTGTCCGGATGGGACTCTACTTGGCGTGGATGGGAAGCTAGCCAATACAGATACGCATATCTCCTCCTTTGTAACCGACCTTGTGTAACCCTAGCCTCCTCCGGTGTCTATATAAGCCGGAGGGTTTTAGTCCGTAGGACAACATACAATCATACCATAGGCTAGCTTCTAGGGATTAGCCTCTCTGATCTCGTGGTAGATCTACTCTTGTACTACTCATATTATCAAGAACAATCAAGCAGGACGTAGGGTTTTACCTCCATCAAGAGGGCCCGAACCTGGGTAAAACATCGTGTCCCCTGCCTCCTGTTACCATCCGCCTTAGACGCACAGTTCGGGACCCCCTACCCGAGATCCGCCGGTTTTGACACCAACAATGACTCTTGTGGTTTGGTAGCAACCAAAATGGGCACAGAGGACTAGTAGGCCTTCAAGTCTTATAGTGCTGCATCTGCTTCTGGAGTCCACTTCATGGGCCCTACCTTCTTCAAAATTTTGAAGAATGGCAAGGCACTCTCAGCAGACTTGGAGATGAACATACTAAGTGCAGCAACGCATCCTATCAAACGCCTCACATCTTTAACTTACCTGGGTGCCTGAATCTGCTTGATAGCCTTGATCTTATCGGGGTTGGTTTCTATCCCACGATGGGACACAAAGAACCCAAGTAGCTTGCCGAAGGGAACGCCAAACACACACTTCTCCGAGTTTAGCTTGAAGTTAATCTTGCACAGATTAGCAAATGTCTCTTCCAAGTCCTGAATGAGGGTTGACCTTTCCTTGGTCTTGATCACAATATCATCCATATAAGCCTCAATGTTCCTATACAATTGTGACTCAAAACCAATCTGGACTGCTCTGGCAAAAGTGGACCCGACACTCTTTAACCCGAAAGGCATGCACACGAAGCAGTATGTGGCACATGGGGTGATGAATGAAGTCTTCTCTTCATCTTCCTTGGACATGAAGATCTGATGATATCCAGAGTATGCATCCAGAAAAGAGAGAAAATCAAAACCTGAAGGTGATTCCACAATATGGTCAATGTGTGGCAAGGGAAATGGGTCCTTTAGGAAAGCCTTGTTGAGATCTATGAAATCTATACAAAGCCTCCATTTTCCATTAGCCTTGCATATGACCACTGGATTTGCTAACCATGCTGGATGTGGTACTCCTCTGACCAAACTAGTTGCCTCATGTTTCTTGATGTCTTCTGCAATGAATTGTTGTTGTTCCAAAGCTTGCGTCCGAACCTTCAGCTTGACGGGTCGGGCATGTGGGTAGACAACAAGGTGGCACTCGATTACCTCCCTGGGAACACCGGGGATATTACATGGTTGCCAAGCAAACACATCAACATTCGCCCGTGGGAAGGTAAAGAGATTGCTTTCCTATTTGTCATCAATGGTGGCGCTGATAGTAAAGGTACCATCAACGCCAGCCAGTCCTGTCGGGACCTTTTCCACATGTGGTGCGGCAGCCTTGGATCTCTTGCTGTTGGAACTCTCTGCCAAGTCATCAGCGGGCATAGCGTACTCTGAAGAGGTACGCTTCTCGGATTCCTTGCTGGTGTCCCTGCTATCCTTCTTGTTTCCTTGGTGGGAACTGCAGCTGCCACGGCCTATGCCACGACTGCGTCCGAGTACATCTTATCCACGAAAAAAATTGCGTCCTTCTCGTCTGATGGAATGGAAATGACTCCTACCGGCCTTGGCATCTTCAAAGTGTTGTAGGCATAGTGGGATGCCACGATGAACTTTGTTAGAGCTGGGCGTCCAAGGATTCCATTGTATGGTAGAGGGAGGTCGACCAAATGAAACACAACCTTCTCAGTCTGATAGTTCAACTCCCCTCGAAATGTCACTGGCAACATGATCTTTCCCTCAGGATGACTCCCACCGGGGTTAATTCCTTGAAAAGTGCTCGTGACCTTGAGTTCTTCCTCTGCTATCTGAAGCTTGCTGATGACCTTCGGGGAAATCAGGTTCAACCCGGTCCCGCCGTCAAGCAACATCTTTGTGACTTTGAGGTTGCGGATTGTTGGTGAAACCAACAACGGCAAGCATCCTACCACGATGGTGCGGTCAGGATGGTCCTCTTCATCGAAGATGATGGGCATGTGTGACCATTTGAGCGGCTTCCAAGATTCTGCCACTGGCTCTTATGTCTACTACGCAACTTTCTTCTTGTAGACACGTGTTGGGCCTCCAAGCGCATAGTTTTGTAGGACAGTAGCAATTTTCCCTCAAGTGAGAGGTGTAGGATGAAGATGGTCTCTCTCAAATGAACCTGCAACAAAATACAGGAAATCTCTTGTGTCCCCAACACACCCAATACAATGGCAAATTGTATAGGTGCACTAGTTCGGCGAAGAGATGGTGATAAAAGTGTAATATTGATGGTAGAAATATATTTTTATAATCTGAATAAATAAAAACAGCAAGGTAGCAAATAGTAAACGGCACAAAAACGGTCTTGCAATGCTTGAAAATGAGGCCTACGGTCCGTACTTTCGTTAGTGCAGTCTCTCGAGAGTGCTAATATAATTGGATCATATAACCACCCCTCAAAGTGCGATGAAGAATCACTCCAAAGTTCTTATCTATTGGAGAACATAAGAATAAGTTGTTTGTATGGTACGAAACCACCTCAAAGCTATTCTTTTCGTTTGACCTATTCAAGAGTTTGCACTAAAATAACACAAAGCTATTCTTTCCGTTTGATCTATCCTAGAGTTCGTACTAAAATAACACCAAAGAAAATTCATAATCATAATACTCAATCCAACAAAAAGAAATTCAAAGAGTGCCCCAAGATTTCTACCGAAGAAACAAATACAAGAACGTGCAATAACCCATATGCATAGATTACCCCAATGTCACCTAGGGAATCCACGAGTTGAGTGCCAAAACATATATCATGTGAATCAATATGATACCCCATTGTCACCATGACTATTCAATTGCAAGAAATATATCAAGTGTTCTCAAATCCATAAAAGTATTCAATCCGATAACCAAGAAATCTCAAAGGGAAACTCAATTCATCACAACGAGATCGAGAGGGAGAAACACCATATGATCCGACTATATTAACAAAAGACCGCGATACACCAAGATCGTTACATATCAACAACACGAGAGAGAGAGAGAGAGGGAGATTAAACACATAGCTACTGGTACAAACCCTCAGCCCTGAGGTGGACTACTCCCTCCTCATCGTGGTGGCCACCGGGATGATGAAGATGGCCACCAGACATGATTCCCCCCTCCGGCAGGATGCCGGACCGAAAAGGGTCTAGATTGGTTTTCGGTGGCTACAGAGCCTTGCGGCGGCGGAACTTCTGATCTAGGTTAACCCCGAGGGTTTTGGAATATTTGTGAACTTATAGGGTAAAGAGGGGGTGTGCGAGGCCACCGAGGTGGGAAGGCACGCCCAGGTGGGTTGTGCCCCCCTCGGGGCACCCCTCCAAGTGCTGCTCTAGCCCATCCTGGGTCTTCTGGTCCATAAAAAATCCACAAAAAGATTCATGGTGTTTGGACCCCATTTGATATTGATTTCCTGTGATGTAAAAAACAAGCGAAAAAGAACAACTGGCACTAGGCACTGGGTCAATAGATTAGTCCCAAAAATGATATAAAGATGATATATGCAAAACATCCAAGAATGATAAAATAACATCATGAATACTTCATGAATTATACAAACGTTGTAGACGTATCAGCATCCCCAAGCTTAATTCCTACTTGTCCTCGAGTAAGTAAATGATAGAGGAAATAATTTATGAAGTGTGAATGCTAGAAAAGTGCACAAGTTTGATCAATCACAATTTCAATCACTTTTCCTAGCATCATAACAACAATTCTTTCTCATAAAACTTCTGATGTTAAAGTGGAAACCAATTCACTTGTTAACGTTCAAACAATGAATTCTCTTGAAACTCAATAACCTATGTTGTCAGTCACCAAGCAATTGCAATTCAACTTATTCAATGGAGTCTAAGTAAGATCTCCACATACTCAACCATCATATAGTCTTCTATGATTGCTAACACTCACCGCATACACATGAGCAAAATGTTTCAACCGGACAGATAGAAAGATAGGGGCTTCTAATTTTGCCTCCCAACGTATTCACCTCAAGGGTGATGTCAACAATAATAACTCATGCCACCCATATCCAACTGGATATATGTACCTAGATCTTTCGTCGCCATATGATGCTTGCCGAAAGATAAAAATAAAAAGGAATAGAGAGAAAAACTTTGACTATTGCATGAAAGTAAATACATAAAAGTAAAATATAGGCCCTTCGCAAAGGGAAGCAGAGGTTGCCATGCGCTTACTTGTTTGTATGCTCAACCCCTTAGTGAAAAAGAATGACACGTTATATTTCCCCTTATGATAGCAACCTTTATTATGCAGTCTATCGCTTTTATTCTTTGTCATCAAAAGTTCATACAACGCTCAATTTTCCCTTACACTAAATGATCTCACACTTTTAGAAGCAATTTTTATTGCCTTTTTGCACTGATGACAACTTACTTGAAGGATTTTGCTCAATCCTTAGGTAGGTATGGTGGACTCTTGAAGATAAGATTAGGGTTTAAGGGTTTTTTGGATGCACAAGTAGTATATCTACTTGGTGTAGATTTTTTTGGCTAGCAAAGATGGGGGGCAAGCACCACATGTTGAAGGATCTATGACAATATAACTTCTATGTGAATATGAACAAACATAAACCATTACATTGTCTTCCTTGTCCAACATCAACAATTTTGACATATAATATTTTGATGGGGGCTCACAATCACAAAATATTTCCAAGATAGTGTATTTGCATGTGAAAGTTCTCTTCCTTACACTAATTATTCGTGAATTGCTTATATGACCAATATTGTGATTGTCAAGCCTCAAAAGATTTCACTTTATAAACCCAAGGTGAAGCTACCACTAGGCATGATATGATTTCAACTTCATGACATTCAATTTATTCAACAATTTACTCACGGGATATAAGCGAAGCACAAGAGTAAATGACAAGCTACTCCAAAATGATATAAATGAAGATCATGAGCATAATATTTCTTTCTCTAAAATTTATTTAAGTGAAGCAAGAGATAATTTCTCAAAAAATACTAAAGCACACCATGCTCAGAAAGTTATAAGTGAAGCCCTAGAGCAATTCCATTGAAAAGAGCTTCGTTGACGGGATGTGAATGCCGCTTACCTAGCCTCCCAGGCAACTATTTGAGGACTCTATTTTATTTAAAAAAATTCATATCTAAGAATTTTATTAAAACAGCAAGCAAAACAAAATAAAATGACATTCCAAGAGTATCACACATCATGTGAAGAAGCAAAAACTTAGGCTCAACCGATACTAACCGATAATTGTTGAAGAAGAAAGGTGGGATGCCTACCGGGGCATCCCCAAGCTTAGATGCTTGATACTTCTTGAAATATTATGTTGGGATGCCTTGTGCATCCCCAAGTTTGAGCTTTTGTGTCTCCTTAATTCTTCTCATATCACAGTTTTCCTAAATATCAAAAGCTTCATCCACACAAAACTCAACAAGGACCCGTGAGATAAGTTAGTATAAACCAATGCAAAAACCTTATCATTCTCTACTGTAGAAAATCACCAAAGTTACTATTCAACACTGCACATGAAATGCCTCTGCATATTTAATACTCCTATCCTCAAATAGAATCATTAAACAAGCAAACATATGCAAACATAACAGCAATCTGCCAAAACAGTTTACTTTGTAAAGAACGCAAGAGTATCAATACTTCCCTAACTCCAAAAGTTATGAAAATTTGCCACACTGTAGAAAATTTATCAGAGATTATTTTACAAAAGGTTTCAACATTTTATCACATTCTGACTTTTCTAGGGAATTTTTGCAACAGCAGTAAACTTTCTGTTTTCAAACAGCAACATGTAGACTTGTAAAATAAGCATAGTAAAGGCTATCAATGCCAGTTTTATTGAAATAAAAGATGCAAAACATTATTATAAATAACATCAAGCAAATCCTAACAAAATAAAATGACGCTTCAAGCAAAACACATATCATGTGACGAGTGAAAACATAGCTCGAAGTCAGGTTACCGATAATGTTGGAGGCGAAAGAGGGGATGCCTTCCGGGGCATCCTCTAGCTTAGTTGCTTGGATCTTCCTTGAATATTACCTTGGGGTGCCTTGGAAATCCCCAATATTAGGGTGTTGTCCCTCCTCATTCTCCTCATATCGACATCTCACCCAAAACTTGAAAATCTTCAATCTCACAAAACTTAACGGAACTTTGTGAGATAGGTTAGTATGATAAAGAGCAAACCATTTCACTTTTGGTACTGTCAGAGACAAGATTAATAATTGTTCTCACACAATTACTACTGTAGCATATCATTTCCACAATTTATATTGATCAATATAACCCATGGAAACTAGAAAACAAGCAAACTATGCATTGAAAATAGAATCTGTCAAAAACAGAACAATCTGTAGTAATCTGTACTCCAACCATACATCTGCTACTCCAAAAATTCTGAAAAATAAGAAATCCTAGAAAATTTGTCTATTAATATTCTGAAAAAAGAATCAAAATTTTATCACGCATCTGTTAAAAACGAGAATTGTTTTCCTAATCGCAAAAGTTTCTGTTTTTCGGCAAGATCAACTCAACTATCACCGTAAGCCAACCAAAAGGTCTTACTTGTCAATTTATTGAAACGAAGGCAATAAAACATGATTAATACAGTAGCCTACTCATGTGAACACACAAAAACAGTAGGTAAAAGTGTTGGGTTGTCTCTGAACAACCGCTTTTCTTTAATGCCTTTTAGCTAGGCATGATGAGCTCAATGGTGCTCTCATAAAAGATAAGAATTAAAACATCAATAGAGCATCATGAATCATATGACTAGCACATTTAGGTATAACCCACTTCCTATGAATAGGGATTTTGTGAGCAAACAACTTATGGGAACAAGAATCAACTAGCATACGAAGGCAAAACAAGTGCAACTTTAAAACAATCAACACCTAGAGAGGAAACTTGGTATTATTGAGATATGTAAGAGCATAAGTTCCTTCCTCATAATAATTTTTGGAAACATCATGAATGGATTCAACAATATAACTATCACATATAGCACTCTTTTCATGATGCACAAGCATAGAAGGTCTATTATTCTTTATGGCATACATGTCATCATAATAATCATCATGGATAGCAACTTTATTGTCATAGTCAATAGAAACCTCTTCCAAAATAGTGGATGTATCACTAAATAAAGTCATGAACTCTCCAAATCCACTTTCATCGATATTGTAATCATCATAAATAGGATGCATGCTATCATCATAATAAAAATTTTATCGAAAGTAGAAGGAATCAAAGGATCATATTCATTAAGCAAAGCATCCCCAAGCTTAGGACAAGCATTATTTCCAGCAAATAAATCTTCAAACATATCATACTCATTAAACATAGCATCCCCAAGCTTGTGGTTTTGCATATCATAACAATCATTCTTATCAATAGCATGAATGGCACCAATAGTAGAGAAAACATTATTATCATATTCTTCTAAGCAAGTGCTGAAAAGATTTTCAAGATCATAAGGGATATTGTTGCCTTCCCAATCATAATCATTACAACAAGTGGTAGGTATCACAAAATCATACTCAATGCCATCATCCTCCAACAACATATTTGATTCACTTTCATGAGGCACAAATGGTGATAGAAGCAACATTATTTGTGAGAGATACCTTTTTACCTTTATTCTTTCTTCTTCTATTCTAATTCACCACATCATGTGTGGGTTTAATTAATTCTTTCAATCTTCTTATTGAAGAGATCGATTGGATAGGAAGCTCCTCCTTGTTACCTGATTCATCATAATAAACACTAGGAGGGTATTGGGAAATATTTTCTTTCATTAGTACTCTCTTCATATTCTATTTGTTTTCTTGTCTTTAGATAGTTGGCAATATAAGAATTCACAATATAATTTACCGCACAAAACATATAAATTTCCTCTAGATCGAAATCAAGAAATCTCTTGGGATTTGGAAGACCCTTAGTTATACGTTTCATTTCTTCATACCCCAAAAGCAGACTAAGCTCTTTATGATGCTCAAGGGAAATCAAGTTATGACAATTTTGGACACGATGTGGTCATGAAACAATTTGCATTGGAGATTTAAATGACCATGTTCATTGCAAAGTTCACAAGGATGGCAGAAAAAATTACATCTTTCAGCACAATCATCTAGCCTCTCTTGCAACTTTTTCGTTTCTAAATATTTATGCTTCTTACAAAATCTATCTTCCCTTGTTGGTGTGCAAATGAACTCCCAATTCACTCCGCAAAAATTGATATGCTTATAAGAAACATTTTTCTCATTACTAGTGCAATTATCATTATCATTTTGGTTATACAAAGAATTCATAGTAAGAACATTGCAATCATGCTCATCATTCAAATATTTTGTGCCAAACATTTTATTGACTTCTTCTTCTATCAATTGAGCACAATTTTCCGATCCATCATTTTCAAGAAAGATATTATAAATATGATCAATAATATGATGCAACCTCAATTCCATTATTTTGTAGTTTTCTTTTATAAACCAAACTAGTGATAAAACAATAAACTAAAAGATAAAATTGCAAGATCTAAAGATATAACTTCAAGCACTCACCTCCCCGGCAACGGCGCCAGAAAAGAGCTTGATGTCTAGTATGCAACTTTATTCTTGTAGACACGTGTTGGGCCTCCAAGCGCAGAGTTTTGTAGGATAGTAGCAATTTTCCCTCAAGTGGATGACCTAAGGTTTATCAATCCATGAGAGGTGTAGGATGAAGATGGTCTCTCTCAAACGACCCTGCAACCAAATACAAGAAATCTCTTTTGCCCCAACACACCCAATACAATGGAAAATTGTATAGGTGCACTAGTTCGGCGAAGAGATGATGATAAAAGTGTAATATTGATGGTAGAAATTTATTTTTATAATCTGAATAAATAAAAACAGTGAGGTAGCAAATAGTAAACGAGCACAAAAACGGTATTGCAATGCTTGAAAATGAGGCCTAGAGTCCGTACTTTCGCTAGTGCAATCTCTCAACAAGGCTAATATAATTGGATCATACAACCACCCCTCAAAGTTCGATGAAGAATCACTCCAAAGTTCCTATCTATCGAAGAACAAGAATAAATTTTTTGTAGGGTACGAAACCACCTCAAAGCTATTCTTTCCGTTCAATCTATTCAAGAGTTCGTACTAAAATAACACAAAGCTATTCTTTCCGTTCGATCTATCCTAGAGTTCATACTAAAATAACACCAAAGCAAATTCATAATCATTCTTCTCAATCCAACACAAAGAACTTCAAAGAGTACCCCAAGATTTATACCGGAGAAACAAAGACAAGAATGTGCATCAACCCCTATGCATAGATTACCTGAATGTCACCTCGGGAATCCGTGAGTTGAGTGCCAAAACATATATCAAGTGAATCATATGGTACCCCATTGTCACCACGAGTATTCAATTGCAAGACATATATCAAGTGTTCTCAAATCTATAGAAGTATTCAATCCAATAACAACAAAATCTCAAAGGGAAAAACTCAATTCATCATAACAAGATAGAGAGGGGAAAACACCATATGATCCGACTATATTAACAAAGCCCGCGATACTCAAGATCATGACATCTCAAGAACACGAGAGAGAGAGAGATTAAAGACATAGCTACTGGTAAAAACCCTCAGCCCCGAGGGTGGACTACTCCCTCCTCATCGTGGTGGCCATGAGGACGATGAAGATGTCCACCGGAAATGATTCCCCCCTCCGGCAAGGTGCTGGAAAGGGTCTAGATTGGTTTTCGGTGGCTATAGAGCCTTGAGGCGACGGAACTTCTGATCTAGGTTAACCCCAAGGGTTTTTGGAATAATTGTGAATTTATAGCGTAAAGAGGGGGTGCAGGAGGCCATCGAGGTGGGCACAACCCACCTGGGTGCACCGGGGGCCCAGGCGCACCCTGGTGGGTTGTGCCCCCCTCGGGGCACCCCCAGGTGCTGCTCTAGCCCATCCTGGGTGTTCTGGTCCATAAAAAATCCAGGAAAAGTTTCACGGTGTTTGGACTCCGTTTGATATTGATTTCTTATGATGTAAAAAACAAGCAAAAAACAGTAACTTGCACTAGGCACTGGGTCAATAGGTTAGTCCCAAAAATGATATAAAGTTGCTATAAAATGATTGTAAAACATCCAAGAATGATAAAATAATAGCATGAATACTTCATAAATTATAGATACGTTGGAGACGTATCAGGATCCACGGCATTGACCTCACACACCCACCGTTTATGTTGGCGTTGAGAGGAGTGCAAGGATGCACCCTCGTCAATGCACAGGGCATCAGTGGCCTTCTGGAACTCCTCATTGTTGGTTTTCTCTTCATCCCCTCTATCACTTTCCTCATTGCAATCCTCCTTCTCTCTGCCCTTGGCGGGTTTTCCTCGATTCTGAAGAGCCTTGCCAGGCCGATTTGCTTCACCGCCTCGGCCCTTCCCGCCAACGCCATTCAAAACTTTTTTCCTTATCACACTTCTCATATTCATCCCTCTGCTTCTTGACGAGCTGCTCGACCTGATGACATTCCTAGAGATCATGTCCCTTGGTCCGATGGATCTTGCAATATGTTCCATCACCTTTCCTAGCTTTCTCGGTAGCCATAGCCTCCCAGTAGTCAGTGCACATGGCAACTTCCTTGCCGGGTGCTTCGGCCTTAGCCTTCTGGCAGGTACTAGGTGTGCCCGATCCCTCAACTATCAGCACAAATTTATCCTTTCACTTCTTGTTCTTCTTCTTATTCTTCTTCTTTTGACTGATGGACTCATCGTCATCCTCTGAGTCAATGTTGACGAAATCTTCTTCTCTAGGAAGTTTCCTTCCTTGATCCACCCGAGCAAACTTGTCCACCAAGGTGTATAGCTCCTTCACAGTCTTGGGCAACCGAACGTTCATCTTGGAACGTATCCTGTGGTTGCACACATTGGACTGGAAGGCAACAATCACAACTACTGCGTGGATAACTGGAATATTTTTAAGGACTTTGCTGAGTCTTTGCAAGTACTTTCGTAGAGTCTCTCCTTCTTTCTGTCGAAGAAGCTGCAAGTCGCTGGGCCACCCAGGTTCTTCATGGCCGCCCATGGAGGAGCCAATGAACTTATTTCACAGGTCAGCCTAGGTCGAAATGGAGTTCTCTAGCAGGTGCATCAGCCAAGACCTCACATTTGACTTGAGTGCCAATGGGAAGTAGTTGGCAAACACCTTCTCATCTATTCCCCCTGTAGCTTAAACAACGATTGTGTAAATGCTCAAGAACTCTGCCGGGTACAGCCTCCCATCATACTTCTCGGGTATCTCTGGCTTGAACGTGCAAGAGGAAGGCCAACGGACTTGTCACAACTCACAAGTGAAGGCAGGGCACCCAACCTCGAAAGGCAAGCACCCTCCATCCCCGAGTGTAGGCTCATCAACATTGGGGCCATCGCACTCATTGGTCTGGCGGTGGTCGTCGGGGCGTCGCTCGACGATGACGCGCGCGCCTTCCCTCCTCTTGTCCTCCGAGGCTCGCCATTGGCCTTGACATGCTCGAGGGTCATAAGAGGCCATCGAGACATCATCGAGTTCTTGATTTCACGGCACCCGCGTTGATTGTCATGGCGAGGACCGCACTGTGAGGTTGGCCCCTTCCGCACGGCCAGCAGCATGAGCTGCTGTCGTCTTCAGGGGAGCTCGCGGCAGGCCAGCTCACTATGAGCCCCTAGCCTCGGTGAAGCTAATCAAACTTTGAATGGTGGCTCTCCATTCATCCATCTGATCAGCTGCCCGTAGGAACCTCAACAGCAGCTGGGCCTGCGCCATGGCCTCCGAAGCGGTTCATGGAATTGGTGATGATGGTGAGGACCGCAACGTCGCCCGGCTCCTGACGGTGCCGGTGGTGACTGCGTCGCACCCTCGTTGTTGCGAACCAGCCGCTTGGATGGCGTGGTGACGCAATGGAGGCGCCTGAGGGCCAGCGGTGCCATTAGGCACAGTGGTTGGGTTGGCCTGATCTAGGGGAAGTGCGCACCATGTGGCCATGCCCACGGCGGGGGCGGACGGGGGGTGCGGATTCACCCTAGACCGGGTGTCACCACCGCGGTTGTGCCTTTCGATGAGGGGAATGGGTGCAGATGGAATAATCCCTCTGTTCATACCTTGTGGAGCATGACCGCTGGGATGTGCTGACGCTTCTCTTCTCTGGTGCCTCCCGCTCCTACCTCTGCCATGGGGGAGGTGGTGACAACGCCGCCTGCACCGACCACGTCCCGCGCAGCACCCACATCCTCATGCACCTCCGCATTCCCCGCGGCATCGGTGGCCGTAGGCGGCAGGGCCTTCAAGGTAGATGGATGTGCTACGGCGCCGGACTTCTTATTGGGCGCCATAGTCGATGGAGCCTTTGATGATTAAAATGGCGATGAAGATGACGCGCTGCTCAAGATCTTGGGTTCACGCAAGTGATCCCCCTACCTGGCGTGCCAAAGATGTCATGGGAACCATGGACACCTATGCGACCAAAGGCCCCTTTTGGTTCGGAGGGGGGATGGGCATGTTGTTGAAAGAGCGGAGAAGCGTGGAACAACAAGGCAGAGATCACACGAGCAGTTTTACCCAGGTTTGGGCCACCGTGAGGTGTAAAACCCTACTCCTTCTTTGGTGGATTGATGGTGGAAAGTGGTGGAGAAGTGGAGCCCTCTTGCCCGGCAAGGTTTCCTTGGGGCGAGAGGAGCTACGCCTATATGAGTATGACAGGGTCTGAATCCTTTCTACGATTGCCATGTGCCTCCTTTTATAGATAAAGGGAGTCATCACAGTGGCAAATCAATCATTACATACTGATTAGATAGCAAACAATGCTATCATACCTAACTTTGTAGGCTGACAAAGCGCATTAAATGCGCCGCTCAATGCTACCTCTTGAGCACTGCGTTGGTTTTCCCCGAAGAGGAAGGGATGATGCAGCAAAGTAGCATAAGTATTTCCCTCAGTTTTTGAGAACCAAGGTATCAATCCAGTAGTGTAACACCCTCGATGCGGCTATATCTCCTACGTGTCGAAGCACGACTTAGAGGCATAACTGCATTGAAAGCAATGTCGCAAGTAAGGTAATCTTCACAACATCCCATGTAGTATAGATAATAAAAGGGGAAGGTACATAGTTGGCTTACACTCGCCACGTCAAACAAAGTACATAAATAGCATTACATCATCCAATCACTCATGGCCCAACTACGGTGCCAAAATAAAAGATCAACCCAACATGCGACACGGTCCCGATCGCCCCAACTGGGCACCACTACTGATCATCAGGGAAAGACACATAGTAACGGCGTGAGTCCTCGTCGAACTCCCACTTGAGCTCAAGCGTGTCATCTGGAATGGAGTCATCAGGCCCTGCATCTGGTTTGGAAGTAATCTATGAGCCACAGGGACTCAGCAATCTCGCACCCTCGCGATCAAGACTATTTAAGCTTATAGGTAAGGCAAGGTCATATGTGGAGATGCAGCAAGCGACTAGCATATATGGTGGCTAACCTGTTCGCAAAAGAGAGCGAGAAGAGAAGGCAAAGCGCGAACGAATAACTAGAGAACAACCTGTGGCAAGCATTACTCCAACACCGTTCTCACTTCCCGGACTCCGCCGAGAAGAGACCATCACGGTAACTCACACAGTTGATTCATTTTAATTAAGTTAAGGTTCAAGTTATCTACAACCGGACATTAACAAATTCCCATATGCCCATAACCACGGGCACGGCTTTCGAAAGTTCAAATCCCTGCAGGGGAGTCCCAACTTAGCCCATGACAAGCTCTCACGGTCAACGAAGGATAAACCTTCTCCCGAGACATTCCGATCAGACTCGGTATCCCGGTTCTACAAGACACTTCGACAAGTTAAAACAAATCCAGCAACACCGCCCGAATGTGCCGACAAATCCCGATAGGAGCTGCACATATCTCATTCTCAGGGCACACTCAGATAGGTCAAGCTACGAGTAAAACCAAACCTCGAGTTTCCCCGAGGTGGCCCCGCAGGCTGCCCGGTTCGGACCAACACTCAGAGGAGCACTGGCCCGGGGGGGTTTAAATAAGATGACCCTCGGGCTCCGGAAACCCAAGGGAAAACGAGGCTAGCTGGCAAATGGTAAAAGCAAGGTTGGGCATTGCTGGAAGAGTTTTATTCAAGGCGAACTATCAAGGGGTTCCCATTATTACCCAACCGCGTAAGGAACACAAAATCCGGGAACATAACACCGATATGATGGAAACTAGGGCGGCAAGAGTGGAACAAAACACTAGGCGAGAGGCCGAGCCTTCCACCCTTTACCAAGTATATAGATGCATTAAGATAACAAGATAATATAGTGATATCCCAACAATAAAATAATGTTCCAACAAGGAACGGTCTCCAATCTTCACCTGCAACTAGCAACGCTATAAGAGGGGCCGAGCAAAGTGGTAACATAGCCAATCAACGTTTTGCTAGGACATGGTGGGTTAGAGGTTTGACATGGCAATTTGGGAGGCATGATAAGCAAGTGGTAGGCATCATAGCATAGGCATAGCAAAAGAGCGAGCATCTAGCAAAGCAAAGATAGAAGTGATTTCGAGGGTATGATCATCTTGCCTGCAATTTGGTCAGAGTTGACTGGATCCTCGAAAGCAAACTCAACGGGCTCCTCGTTAGCGAACTCGTCTCTCGGCTCTACCCAAACAAGACAAACAAGCAAGAGGAACACAATCAACCACATGCAAAGCTCAAACAACATGATGCAAACATGGTATGCTATGTGGGATGCGATATGTGATGCATATGCAAGATTTGACAAGGAATGAAAGAACCTGGCCTCAACTAGGAAATCCAAGTGTGACACTGGAAAGGTGAGGTGATTTTGGTTGAAATCGATATAAAGAACACCGGAATCGGAGACACAGTTTGGAAAAGGCAAGCAATTCAAATATGGCACCGGTCTGCGATATACAGCAAGTAGCCATCTAAATGCAACAAGACAAACATGCTACAACACCCAAACATGACAAAAAAATACATGGAGGGGATCCATTCATGATTCTTAACAAAAGATGTGCACTGAGCTATGGCCAATTCATCCATTAACAGGTTCAAACAAGCATGGAAAAAGTGCATTTGGTAAACATGTTTCAGACTTAGTGAAATTAACACTTGTCTGGAATTTCAGATCAGGTAGCACACTTTGGAGCAAGAAAACTATATGCTACAGGGACTTAACATGGCAAATCAAGGCATGGGATGGAGCTACTCAAAGAGCTTAACAAAAGTCCCTTAGTGACCCTGAGCCAAAAGGGATCAGAAAATACAATTGCAAGCATGTGAACATGGCAAAAACATAAACAGATCACAGACTTAGTGAAAAACTGGAACATGCAAATCAGATATCAAGTAGGCATATTTACGAGCTCGATGCACTCACTACAGAGCATGTCATGACAATCTAAGCATACACCCAGCAAGAATACACATTATGCAAGCTAGAAATGGCAAGAACAACAACATAGCATGCACGGATCAACTACAACATCCTCGACAAAATCGCTAACAAGTAGACAATCTGCCCAGATTCACGAAATAGCAAAAGTAGAGCTCGATCGACTCAAGCTAGGGTGCTCCACAATTGCAAACAAAGACATGGATGGATGGAGCACTACAAGATTAACAAATCATACTTACTGATCATCCTCAAAAGTGGCACGGATCACTAGGAAACAACATGAACATATGGCATATTGATAAAAACAGTCCAAGGACTTAGTGGAATTGCTAAGTCCCTGAAATCAGCATTAACGGATGCACCACTTTGCAAGCTTGTGCTAGTCAACACACACATCAAAAAAATACATGGATGGCATCTCTGGAAAGATGGCAATGCATATAACAAAACTCATGTAGAGCTCATGGGCATATCATGCACACAATAAACATGACAAAAATGACAAATAGCTATTTGGAGCAGCAGATCTGACAATTATCCCAAATAGCACTCTTCCAACAGCATTTCGGGCATCACGATGAACTCAAATGAAAAAGATGTAATGAGATGAAATGATTTACTCTCTGAGGCGAACATTTTGATATGCTATATGCCCAAAATGGATCAACAGGTGCAAAGTTACGGCATAATGAACATGGCAATTTAATTAGGGACTTAGGGGAAAAAAGGAGGTCAACCCCTAGGGTTTTGAATCCGGATCTGAGATCCAGCGCGTGGATCGAGGTTCGCCGGCGGACCTTCGCCGGAGTTCGTCGGGAGGTGACCGGAGAGGGCCGGGTCCGGGACCGGTGAGGCGGGGGTGCACCGGGCGCGGTCGCCGGCGTGCTCGCCGGCGCCGGGCAGGGTCTT
>NC_041388.1:181369923-181371909 GCF_002162155.2 Triticum dicoccoides | reverse complement strand
GATGGTGCGCCGGGCGGCAGCGGCCGGCGAAGTGTGGCGGAGCGGCGAAGAAGAAGAGGCGGCGGGCGCGGGCAGATCTGGCCCGAGCGGCCGGCGGGGAGGGCCGGCCTCGGGCCTCGCGGGCCGGCAGCGGGAGGCGGTGTCTGGGGCACGTGGCGGCCTCTCAGTGGCCGCGGGCGGCGGCGGACGCTGTCCGGCGGGATCTGGACATGTCCGGCGGCGGCGGATGAGGTTTTTAGGGTTTCGGGAGAGGGGAACCGCGAATTTCGGAGGGGGGTGTATTTATAGGCATAGAGGGAGCTAGGAGTGTCCAAATGAGGTGCGGTTTTCGGCCACGCGATCGTGATCGAACGCTCTAGATGATGGAGAGGGTTTTGGTGGTTTTTGGGCCAAATTGGAGGGGTGTTGGGATGCAACACACACGAGGCCTTTTCGGTCCCTCGGTTAACCGTTGGAGCATCAAACGAAGTATAAATGGTACGAAACTTGACAGAAGGTCTTCCGGTAGTAAACCAAGGCCGCTTGGCAAGTCTCGGTCCAATCCAGAAATGTTTACTCCCCACACACGAAAGAAATGTAGAAATGACCACCGGAGGAGAACGGAGCGCCAGAATGCAAAACGGACAACGGGGAAAATGCTCGGATGCATGAGATGAACACGTATGCAAATGCAATGCACATGATTACATGATATGAGACGCATGACAACGACAACAACACACGGAGACAAAAACCCGAACCCGAGGAAATAAAATAACTTAGCGCCGGAAACGGCAAGAGTTGGATTACATATTAGGTAAATCATATCCGGGGTGTTACAAGTAGGAGGCTACGCGTGAGTCCCCCGCACCTACACAAAACAAATAAATCCTCGCAACCAACGCGATAAGGGGTTGTCAATCCCTAAACGGCCACTTACGAGAGTGAGATCTGATCGATATGATAAGATAATATTTTTTGTATTTTTGTGATAAAGATGCAAAGTAAAATAAAAGCAAAGTAAAAAGAAAAGGAAATAACTAAGTATTGGGAGATTAATATGATGAAGATAGACCCGGGGGCCATAGGTTTCACTAGTGGCTTCTCTCTAGAGCATTAGTATTCTACGGTGGGTTAACAAATTAGTGTTGAGCAATTCACAGAATTGAGCATAGTTATGAGAATATCTAGGTATGATCATGTATATAGGCATCACGTCCGAGACAAGTAGACCGACTCCTGCCTGCATCTACTACTATTACTCCACTCATCGACCGCTATCCAGCATGCATCTAGAGTATTAAGTTAAATGAAAACAGAGTAACGCCTTAAGCAGGATGACATGATGTAGAGGGATAAACTCATGCAATATGATGAAAACCCCATCTTGTTATCCATGATGGCAACAATACAATACGTGCCTTGCTACCCCTACTGTCACTGGGAAAGGACACCGCAACATTGAACCCAAAGCTAAGCACTTCTCCCATTGCAAGAAAGATCAATCTAGTAGGCCAAACCAAACTGATAATTCGAAGAGACTTGCAAAGATAACCAATCATACATAAAAGAATTCATAGAAGATTCAAATACTGTTCGTAGATAGACTTGATCATAAACCCACAATTCATCGGTCTCAACAAACACACCGCAAAAACAAGATTACATCGAATAGATCTCCACAAGAGAGGGGGAGAACATTGTATTGAGATCCAAAAAGAGAGAAGAAGCCATCAAGCTACTAACTATGGACCCGTAGGTCTGAGGTGAACTACTCACACTTCATCGGAGGGGCTATGGTGTTGATGTAGAAGCCCTCCGTGATCGATGCCCCCTCTGGCGGAGCTCCGGAACAGGGCCCCAAGATGGGATCTCATGGACACAGAAAGTTGCGGCGGTGGAATTAGGGTTTTGGCTCTGTATCTGATCATTTGGGGGTACGTAGGTGTATATAGGAGGAAGGACAATGTCTGTGGAGCAACAGGGGGCCCACGAGGGTGGAGGCCG
>NC_041388.1:181285872-181369707 GCF_002162155.2 Triticum dicoccoides | reverse complement strand
CCCCTACCTCGTGGCCTCCCCTTTTGTGTCTTGACGTAGGGTCCAAGTCCCCTGGGTCTTGTTCGTTGAGAAAATCACGTTCCTGAAGGTTTCATTCCGTTTGGACTCCGTTTGATATTCCTTTTCTTCGAAACCCTAAAACAGGCAAAAAACATCAATTCTGGGCTGGGTCTTCGGTCAATAGGTTAGTCCCAAAAATAATATAAAAGTGGATAATAAAGCCCAATAATGTCCAAAACAGTAGGTAATATAGCATGTAGCAATCAAAAAATTATAGATACGTTGGAGACGTATCAAGCACCCCCAAGCTTAATTGCTGCTCGTCCTCGAGTAGGTAAATGATAAAAACAGAATTTTTGATGTGGAGTGCTACTTGGCATAATTTTAATGTAATTCTTCTTAATTGTGGTATGAATATTCAGATCCGAAAGATTCAAGACAAAAGTTCATATTGACATAGAAATAATAATACTTCAAGCATACTAACAAAGCAATTATGTCTTCTCAAAATAACATGGCCAAAGAAAGTTCATCCCTACAAAATCATATACTTTAGTCATGCTCCATTTTCGTCACACAAGAATGCTCTCATAATGCACAACCCCAATGACAAGCCAAGCAATTGTTTCATACTTTATTAATCTCAAACCTATAAAGTTTCACACAATATATGAGCGCAAGCCATGGACATAGCACTATGGGTGGAATAAAATATGATGATGGGGGTTATGTGGAGAAGACAAAAAAGGAGAAAGTCTCACATCAATGAGGCTAATCAATGGTCTATGGAGATGCCCACCGATTGATGTTAATGCAAGGAGTAGGGGTTGCTATGCAACGGATGCACTAGAGCTATAAATGTATGAAAGCTCAACAAAAGAAACTAAGTGGGTGTGCATCCAACTTGCTTGCTCACGAAGACCTAGGGCACTTGAGGAGGCCCATTGTTGGAATATACAAGCCAAGTTCTATAATGAAAATTCCCACTAGTATATGAAAGTGACAAAACAAGAGACTCTCCATCATGAAGATTTTGGTGCTACTTTGAAGCACAAGTGTGGCAAAGGATAGTAACATTGTCCCTTCTCTCTTTTTCTCTCATTTTTTTATTTGGCCTTTCTCTTTTTTTAAGGCCTTTCTCTCTTTTTATAATTCCTCACTTGGGACAATGCTCTAGAAAATGATGATCATCACACTTCTATTTATTTACAACTCAATGATTACAACTCGATACTAGAACAAAAGATGACTCTATATGAATGCCTCCGGTGGTGTACCGGGATATGCAATGGACCAAGAATGGCATGTATGAAAGAATTATGAACGGTGGCTTTGCCACAAATACTATGTCAACTACATGATCATGCTAAGCAATATGACAATTATGAATGTGTCATGATAAATGGAATGGTGGAAAGTTGCATGGCAATATATCTCGGAATGGCTATGGAAATGCCATAATAGGTAGGTATGGTGGCTGTTTTGAGGAAGATATAAGGAGGTTTATGTGTGAAAGAGCGTATCATATCACGGGGTTTGGATGCACCGGCGAAGTTTGCGCCAACTCTCAATGTGAGAAAGGGAAATACACAGTACCGAAGAGGCTAGCAAGGATGAAAGGGTGAGAGTGCGTATAATCCATGGACTCAACATTAGTCATAAAGAACTCACATACTTATTGCAAAAATTTACAAGTCATCAAAAACCTCGGCACTACGCGCATGCTCCTAGGGGGATAGATTGGTAGGAAATGACCATCGCCCGTCCCCGACCGCCACTCATAAGGAGGACAATCAAATAACACCTCATGTTTCAAATTTGTTACATAACGTTTACCATACGTGCATGCTACCGGACTTGCAAACTTCAACACAAGTATTTCTCAATTTCACAACTACTCAACTAGCACGACTTTGATATTATTACCTCCATATCTCAAAACAATCATCAAGCATCAAACTTCTCTTAGTATTCAAAACACTCATAAGAAAATTTTACTAATCTTGAATGCCTAGCATATTAGGATTTTAAGAAAATTACCATGCTATTTAAGACCCTCAAAATAATCTAACTGAAGCATGAGAGATCAATAGTTTCTATAAAAAAAATCCACCACCGTGCTCTAAAAGATATAAGTGAAGTGCTAGAGCAAAACTATATAACTCAAAAGATATAAGCGAAGCAGATAGAGTATTCTAACAAATTACAAATCATGTATGGCTCTCTCAAAAGGTGTGTACATAAAGGATGATTGTGGTAAACTAAAAAGTAAAGACTCAACTCATACAAGACGCTCCAAGCAAAACACATATCATGTGGTGAATAAAAATATAGCTCCAAGTAAATTTACCGATAGAAGTAGACGAAAGAGGGGATGCCTTCTGGGGCATCCCCAAGCTTTGGCATTTAGGTGTCCTTAGATTATCTTGGGCGTGCCATGGGCATCCCCAAGCTTAGGCTCTTGCCACTCCTTGTTCCATAATCCATCAAATCTTTACCCAAAACTTGAAAACTTCACAACACAAAACTCAAAGTAGAAAATCTCGTGAGCTCCGTTAGCGAAAGAAAACAATATACCACTTCAATGTACTGTAATGAAATCATTATTTATTTATATTGGTGTTAAACCTACTTTATAACAACTTCTCTATGGTTTATAAAATATTTTACTAGACATAGATTCATCAAAATAAGTAAACAACACACGAAAAACAGAATCTGTCAAAAACAGAAGAGTCTGTAGTAATCTGTAGCTAGCGCAACATCTGGAACCCCAAAAATTCTAAAATAAATTGCTAGACGTGAGGAATTTATCTATTAATCATCTGCAAAAATAATTAACTAAATATCACTTCCCAAATAAAAATTTCAGCAGTTCGTGAGCGCTAATGTTTCTGTTTTTTACAGCAAGTGTAATAAGACTTTCCCCAAGTCTTCCCAATGGATCTACTTGGCACAAACAGTAATTAAAAACAAAAAGAACACAACCTAAACATAGGCTAGATAAATTATTTATTACTAAACAGGAGCAAAAATACGGAATAAAAATAAAATAGTGTTGCCTCCCAACAAGCGCTGCCGTTTAACGCCCCTAGCTCGGCACAAAAAGCAAGGATAGATCTACGTATTGCCATCTTTGGTAGACAATCCATAAGTGGCTCTCATAATAGATTCATAAGGTAATTTAATTTTCTTTCTAGGAAAGTGTTCCATGCCTTTCCTTAACGGAAATTGGAATCTAATATTTCCTTCCTTCATATCAATAATTGCACCAATCGTTCTAAGGAAAGGTCTACCAAGAATAATAGGACATGAAGGATTGCAATTTGTGTCAAGAACAATAAAATCTATGTGTACATAATTCCTATTTAAAACAATAAGAACATCTTTAATTCTTCCCATAGGTTTCTTAATAGTGGAATCCGCAAGGTGCAAGTTTAGAGAGCCATCATCAAAATCACGGAAACCTAACAAATCACACAAAGTATTTGGAATCGTGGAAACACTAGCACCCCAATCACATAAAGCATAGCATTCATGATCTTTAATTTCAATTTTAATAGTTGGTTCCCACTCATCATAGAGTTTACTAGGGATAGAAACTTCCAATTCAAGTTTTTCTTCATAAGATTGCATCAAGGCATCAACGATATGTTTAGTAAACGCTTTATTTTGACTATAAGCGTGAGGAGAATTTAGCACGGATTGCAACAAGGAAATACAATAAATCAAAGAGCAATTTTCATAGTTAAATTCCTTGAAATCCATAATAGTGGGTTTAGCGACATCTAGGGTTTTAATTTCTTCAATCCCACTTTTATCAATTTTAGCATCAAGATAAAAAAATTCCGAATTCTTAGAACGCCTTCTAGGTAAAGGTGGATCATATTCAGTCCCATCATTATCAAGATTCATATTGCAAAACAAAGATTTAATAGGGGACACATCAATAACTTTTAGATCTTCATCTTTATTTTCATAGGAACTAGAAGAACACACTCTTATAAAGGCATCTTTCTTAGCACGCATCCTAGCGGTTCTTTCTTTGCACTCATCAATGGAAATTCTCATGGCTTTGAGAGACTCATTGATATCATGCTTAGATGGAATAGATCTAAGTTTCAAAGAATCAACATCAAGAGAAATCCTATCAACGTTCCTAGCCAACTAATCGATCTTAAGCAATTTTTATTCAATCATAGCATTGAAACTCTTTTGCGAAGTAATGAATTCTTTAATATTAGATTCAAAATCAGAGGGCATCTTATTATAATTTCCATAAGAATTGTTGTAGGAATTACCATAATTATTAGAGGGATTACTCGGATAAGGCCTAGGATTGAAATTTCCTCTCTATGGGTTGGTACCAAAATTGTTCCTACCAACAAAATTCACATCCATAGATTCATTATTATTCTCAATCAAAGTAGACAAGGGCATATCATTAGGATCAAAAGAAACACTCTTACTAGCAAATAATTTCATAAGTTCATCCGTCTTTCCACTCAAAACATCAATTTCTTCTATCGCATGCACCTTTTTATTAGTAGATCTTTCAGTATGCCATTTTGAATAATTAACCATATTATTATCTAGGAGTTTAGTAGCTTCTCGTGAAGTGATTTCCATAAAAGTGCCTCCTGCGGCCGAATCTAAAAGATTTTTAGAAGCAAAATTCAATCCGGCATAAAAAATTTGTATAATCATCCACAAATTTAAACCATGAGTAGGGCAATTACGTATCATTAGTTTCATTCTCTCCCAAGCTTGTGCAACATGTTCATGATCAAGTTGCTTAAAATTCATAATATCGTTTCTAAGAGAGATGATCTTAGCGGGAGGAAAATACTTAGAGATAAAAGCATCTTTGCACTTGTTCCATGAATCAATACTATTTTTAGGCAAAGACGAAAACCAAGGTTTAGCACGATCTCTAAGCGAAAAAGGAAATAGATTCAATTTAACAATATCATTATCCACATCTTTTGTATTTTGCATATCACACAAATCAACGAAGCTATTTAGATGGGTAGCGGCATCTTCACTAGGAAGGCCAGAAAACAGATCTTTCATGACAAGATTCAGCAAAGCGGTATTAATTTCACAAGATTCAACATCGGTAAGAGGAGGAATCAGAGTGCTAATAAAATCATTATTGTTGGTATTGGTGAAGTCACACAATTTAGTGTTATCTTGAGCCATCGTGACAAGCAAGCAAACTAACACACAAGCAAACAAAAAGCAAGCGGGCAAAAACAGGCAAATAGAGAAAGAGAGGGAGGATAGAGAGAGAGGGTGAATAAAACGGCAAGGGTGAAGTGGGGGAGAGGAAAACGAGAGGCAAATGGCAAATAATGTAATGCGGGAGATAAGGGTATGTGATGGGTACTTGGTATATTGACTTTTGCGTAGACCTCCCCGGCAACGGCGCCAGAAATGTCTCATTGGCGGGAGTCAAATCTTGACTTGCGCGAACCTCCCCAGCAACGGCGCCAGAAATCCTTCTTGCTACCTCTTGAGCACTGCGTTGGTTTTCCCTGAAGAGGAAGGGATGATGCAGCAAAGTAGTGTAAGTATTTCCCTCATTTTTTGAGAACCAAGGTATCAATCCAGTACGAGGCTACGCGCGAGTCCCTCGCACCTGCACAAAACAAATAAATCCTCGCAACCAATGCGATAAGCGGTTGTCAATCCCTACACGGCCACTTACGAGAGTGAGATCTGATAGATTTGATAAGATAATATATTTTTGGTATTTTTGTGATAAGGATGCAAAGTAAAACAAAAGCAAAGTAAAAAGTAAAGGAAATAACTAAGTATTAGGAGATTAATATGATGAAGATAGACCCGGGGGCCATAGGTTTCACTAGTGGCTTTTCTCGAGAGCATAAGTATTCTACGGTGGGTGAACAAACTACTGTTGAGCAATTGACAGAATTGAGCATAGTTATCTAGGTATGATCATGTATATAGGCATCACGTCCGAGACAAGTAGACCGACTCCTGCTTGCATCTACTGCTATTACTCCACTCATCAACCGCTATCCAGCATGCACCTAGAGTATTAAGTTAATGAAAATAGATTAACGCCTTAAGCAAGATGACATGATGTAGAGCGATAAACTCATGCAATATGATGAAAAACCCATCATGTTATCCTCGATGGTAGCAATACAATACGTGCCTTGCTGCCCCTACTGTCACTGGGAAAGGACACCACAAGATTGAACCCAAAGCTAAGCACTTCTCCCATTGCAAGAAAGATCAATCTAGTAGGCGAAACCAAACTGATAATTCGAAGAGACTTGCAAAGATAACCAATCATACATAAAAGATTTCAGAGAAAATTCAAATATTGTTCATAGATAGACTTGATCCCAAACCCACAATTCATTGGTCTCAACAAACACACGCATAAAGAAGATTACATCGAATAGATGTCCACAAGAGAGGGGGAGAACATTGTATTGAGATCCAAAAAGAGAGAACAAGCCATCAAGATACTAACTATGGACCCGTAGGTCTGAGGTGAACTACTCACACTTCATCGGAGGGGCTATGGTGTTGATGTAGAAGCCCTCCGTGATCGATGCCCCCTCCAGCGGAGCTCCGGAACAGGCCCCAAGATGGGATCTCGTGGATACAGAAAGTTGCGGCGGTGGAATTAGGGTTTTGGCTCCGTATCTGATTGTTTGGGGGTACGTAGGTATACATAGGAGGAAGGAGTATGTCAGTGGAGCAATAGGGGGCCCACGAGGGTGGAGGACGCGCTTGGGGGGGGGGGTAGGCGCGCCCCCCTACCTCGTGGCCTCCTCTTTTGTGTCTTGACGTAGGGTCCAAGTCTCTTGGGTCTTGTTCGTTGAGAAAATCATGTTCCCGAAGGTTTCATTCCATTTGGACTCCGTTTGATATTCCTTTTGTTCAAAACCCTAAAACAGGCAAAAAACAACAATTCTGGGCTGGGCCTCCGGTTAATAGGTTAGTCCCAAAAATAATATAAAAGTGGGTAATAAAGCCCAATAATGTCCAAAACAGTAGGTAATATAGCATGGAGCAATCAAAAATTATAGATACGTTGGAGACGTATCACTCAACGTCACATCATGGCTCGCCCGGCAGGCCCTGTCATGCTATTTTGCCAGCTTCGCACCTGCTTGCTTGACACGCCTCAAAACGAGTGTCGCCTGGAGGTATTTCTGAAGGAAGTGGCTGCCATGTGGCGAATAGCAGCCACTTAGTCAATAGACCTGGGATTTGTTGCACTTGCACCGACACCTTTGCAACTGATACTCCGAAACCCTAAGGCTTCCGGTAGGACAGTGGAGTGAGAATTGGAGTTATCCACCTTTGGTTTAAGGTTTGAAAGCACATCAACAATCCAGAGAAGAGCATCGGCAGAATTTATTGCATGATGGACGCCAACCCCGGATGAAGAAGTATTGGAGACAGTTATTCCCAACAAGGAAGTGCCACCAGAATGAATGATGTATTTTGATGGTGCTTTCTCCCTGCAAGGTGTAGGAGCTGGCGTGCTTATCATTGCTCCCACTGGGGAGCACCTGAAGTACATTGTCCATATGCATTTTCCCCCGGAGAAAGCAACAAATAACATTGCCGAGTACGAAGGGCTCCTTGCCGGGCTCAGGATTGCAACGGAGTTGGGAATCAAGAAGTTGATCACCCACGGAGATTCACAGCTCGTGGTGAGATAGGTCAACAAGGATTACCAAAGTCCATTGATGGAGGCGTACGTTGAGGAAGTGAGAAGGATGGAGAAGCGCTTTGACGGAGTGCAAACAGAGCACATACACCATGCGGAAAACAACATTGCTTATCATCTGTCAAAGTGCGCTGCGCAAAAGCTCCCTGTGGAACCAGGGACTTTTGTTCTCCATCTTACTTAGCCCTCTGAATCCCCGGCAACAATGGCCCGGAAGAGGAGGAAACTAGATTCCGGCAATCCTCTCCTGGTAGAACCTCTCGAGGCTCCCGACAGAGAGCTTGACGGGAACAACTCCCCTTCAGCTGCTGAGCTACCCCCTCCCACCAGACCACCGGTCGCCATGGTCGAGGGGTGCACTCCCACAAAGGAGGAGGTGCCGTGAGCCCTCGTTGCTGAGCCCAGTCTCCAACTTGGGCGTGGCACATAGTTCATTTCCCCCAAACCGGAGAACTTATCAAAGAGCAAGAAGAAGATAAAAGAGTAGGCCGGAGGGCCATTATGTATTAGTTCGTCAATGACACATTATACAGAAGAAGGCCCAACGGTGTGAAATTGAAGTGCATTTGCCGGGAAGAAGGAAAGGAACTACTGGCAGAAATACACAAAGGCATGTGCAACTCCCACATTCGATCAAGGTCTTTGGTTGGGAAAGCATTCCAGTAAGGATTCTATTGGCCCATTGCCCTCCAACATGTGGTCGAGCTAGTCACCAAATGTGAAGCCTGCCAGTTCCATTCCAAGAACATCCATTTGCCTGCCCAAGCTCTTCAGACAACCCCTTTGTCATGGCCGTTTTTGGTCTGGGGGCTCGATATTCTTGGCCCGTTCCCCCGTGCTAGCGGGGGCTTTGAATTCTTGTTCGTTGGAATCTACAAGTTTACAAAGTGGCCGGAAGTAGAAGCCATGAGAAAGGTGACTGCTCAGTCAGCTATCAAGTTCTTGAAAGGATTGGTGTGCCGCTTCGGAGTCCCTACCCGGATCATTACCGACAATGGCTCCCAATTCACGAGCCACACCTTCATGCAATATGTTCATGCCCTTGGAAGCAAGGTCTCATTTGCCTCTGTTACACATCCCAGGAGCAATGGGCAAGTTGAGAGGACAAACGCTGATGTGTTGCGAAGACTCAAGACAAGAACCTTTGATAAGCTGCAGAAGTGTGGCAGGCGATGGATCGACAAGCTGTCGGTGGTTCTATGGTCCCTCGGAATGAGACCAAATCGAGCTACTGGGCAGACTCCCTTCTCCCTAGTCTATGGGGCAGAAGCAGTTATCGCCATGGAACTCATTTATGGGTCACCTTGACTACTTGCCTACGATGAAGTAGCATAGGAACAACACTGGTGTGACAATGATGTTCTTTTCAAGGAGAACCGTCTCCGGGCTCCTACGTGTTTTGCACGCTACCAGCAAGCCCTGCGTCGCTATCGCAGCCGCAAGGTTTATGCGCGGTATTTTGAGGAAGGAGATCTTGTCCTTAGGAGCGTTCAATCCGCCAAGGGTGCAAATAAGTTGACGCCAAAGTGGGAAGGCCCTTATCACGTAGTACGAGTCACCAGACCTGGCGCAGTTCGTCTGGAGACCAGAGATGGCATTCAGTAGCAAAAATCATGGAATATCGAGCATCTCTGCAAGTTCTACCCGTAAGGCGCGGCTATCGGGCCCTACCCGACAGCCACCCTTTTGTACAGGCTTTGCCTTAGTTGCATGTAACCCCTTTTTCAAAACCAGGCGCAGACCCTAAGAAATAGAGAAATGAACGAAGCGCTGGGGGTCCCGACAAGTTGCATGGATGCATAAGCATATCATGAGGATCGCATGTTCATGTAGATAAGATCGCATCTGGCATCATGTTCATCTGCATAAACTGCAGGCTTATACCGTGGACTTGGTCCCAGAGAGGAGATGAGAAGATAAGCCTACATTGCGATCCTCGGCAAGCCAAACAGATAAGTTCCTTCTCTTATCCATACGTGTTCTGTAAGTAGGTACTTGTGCATAAGAAAACCTCTCTGCCTTTTGAAACATGGGTGCTCCCATTCGTTGACTCGAACGTTTCCTCGGTTAGGATGGTCGCAGTGGCCTTTGGCGAAAAAGCACTGGTAGGGTGTTGTTCTCTCTTTATTATTTATGCCCGGTAGGCCTAACTCCGCGGCAACAAACTGAGGGTACCGGTAGCATAGTCTTCCGGGGAAACTTGTTTACTTAAAAGTACAGAGGCATTCCACCTCTCCATGGACATATTACATGCACGAGTCCCTGACAAGGTTTATCTTTTTCATTAATATGTTGATCAAACAAGTAGAGACCTTACATGACACAAAAATGGATTAAAGAGATTAGATAAATTGAACTAAAATTTGGCAAGTGCCTACAGATTTAAGATTGAGAAAATATTAGTGCCCCGTAATCTCCTTTCTCTGGCCCTTTTTCCCGAGTATAGCGGTGGGAAGAGAGGAGGGTAGAAGGAGCGCCTGTGTGGATGCCTAACCAATTCCAGTCAAGGGCTTGTCGGGTGTAGCCTGAAAAGATCGGGAGTGGCGAGGCTGCGAAGGAGGAGAGCGGGAGGAGTAGCTCGGCGGCGCCTTGGTCACCACCTCCAGGGCCAGCGGGAGGCCCCAACACAAGCCCTGGCAGGGGGAACTGCCAGAGCTCACCTGGAAGACTACTGGAGGAGGCGAAGGCACAAAGAGAGCAGCCCCCTCCCTAGCGACCAAGAGGCTGGTGATGATGGTGCCATGGAGGGAGGGGAAGAGCGGAAAGACGAGGCTACATGTCGCCAATAGGAGATGAAGACGTCGGTGCCCTCGCTCTCCGACCTGGCGCCCTGTCACCCGCCTTCTCCGTCTTCCCTTGTTTTCTCTACATCAACACCACTCCAAGGAGACGCCGAACCCCTGGCCTATCACCTTCCCCGAAGAAGCGGTTGGCAACCAAGACGGCCAGGGCGTGCCTAGGGCGCAGCACCCCGCCTTGGCAGGCAGGAAGGATCCCCTTCCTTCAGCACCGACCCCGGCTCCACTGGAAGGAGCAGTGCTGGGATTACTGTCGGTGTCAAAACCGGCAGATATCAGGTAGGGGGTCCCGAACTGTGCATCCGAAGATCGAAGGTAACAGGAGGCAGGGACACGATGTTTACCCAGGTTCGGGCCCTCTTAATGGAGGTAATACCCTACTTCCTTCTTGACTGACTTTGATAAGTATAGGGGTTACAAGAGTTGATCTACCTCGACATCGTAATGGCTAAACCCTAGATGTCTAGCCTGTATGATTTGTCTTAGCCTCTACGGACTAAACCCTTCGGTTTATATAGACACCGGAGGGGCCTAGGGTTGTAAAGAGTCGGTTTACAAAGAAAGGAAATCACACATCCAAACGCCAAGCTTGCCATCCACGCAAAGGACAGTCCCATACGGACATGGGGGATGGCCTTCTATCTTGTATCTTCACGGCCCATCAGTCCGACCCATGTCACACAGCCTGGACGCCCGGGGACCCTCTAATCCAGGACTCCCTCAGTAGCCCCTGAACCAGGCTTCAATGACGATATGTCCTACACGCAAATTGTCTTCAGCATTGCAAGGCGGGTTCCTCCTCCGAATACTCCAAAGCAATTGAACAAGAGAACTATATCCGGCTCTGTATAACAGTTACAACCCTAAACCACAAGGGAAAATGCTTAAACAAAATAAGTCATGTCTACTGACAGCTTTTTCGGCGAGACGTTACGTCTGGCTTATTATTATCTTGAACCATTTTGTGGCCTCCCGCTTCACGTTTCTAGGTGCAGCCTCTATTAACACGTCTTGTCAAAGCAGGGATCGTGTCCGCTTATTGCGGGATTCTCATTAATACGGGTTTGGGCAATCCAATTGTGTAGTTCGCATGACCCCTTGGGAATAGGCGAGTTTTAAGGCTTGTGAGGGGGCGCTTGATATTCACTGCATTTAAAAGAGGATAAGGACCCATCCTTTTACCCCACGCCTTCTTCTTCCTTAGCCCTTCCATCCTCGAACTCCAGCACCAAAGTTTCGATCTTTTCCAACACCACCAAACACTCTAACCATGTTCGGATCTGGCTTTGAAGGCAGGTGGGTGGCCTCCTCCGTGACGGAGAAAGACAACAAGGAGATCCGTGAGGTGAGGTACTTGACATTGGAAATCAAACACAGGCTCCCTGCCAAAGAGCAAGTCATCCCCACTCCCGAGCCCGGTAAGAGGGTTGTGTTCATACCTCACTTCCTCTGCGGACTAGGGTTTCCCTCCACCCCTTTGTTCGTGGTCTCATGTTCTATTACGGGCTAGATTTTCACGATCTAGCCCCAGACTCCTTTCTCCATATCTTGGAATTCATCGTCATGTGGAAGGCATTCCTCTGCACCCCCCCCCCACACTTCGGCCTGTGGCTCAAGGCTTTCAACGTGAAGCCGAAGGTGGTCGACAGGAAGCACGCGGATGGCGGCGGTGCCATGGTGAGCAAACTCCCCAACGTTATCTGGCCCAGAGGAGCTTTTGTGGATACCGTCAAGACATGGCAGTAGGAGTGGATCCATATCACCAAGCCCCGTTGCACCAAGTGGGCAGCCGCTGCTGCTTTTAGATCCGGACCAACGCTGTGGCTTGCGTCGTGGACCAACAAGGGTCTGGACTGGGGATCATCCGACGAGGTGTTGATGCTGCAAAAGCGCATGAAAAGTATCATAGAGAAGAAAACCAACCTCACTGATGTGATCCAAGTGATGCTCATTCGCCGAACCCTTATCTGCCAAGGCCGTCCTCTCCGCATGTCGGAGTTTAATCCAGAAGGGCCGTGGACCCTGCAACGGTTCTATGGCATGACACTCAAAGTGATCTGGAAGTTGCTCTTCAAGACTCAAAAGTCGTGGCCAAAGACATTCGAGGACATCGGCCTCGCCTGCAATCATCCGGCCTCCCCGGTAAGTGTTAAACCTCTGAACATAACTTAGTTTATCAATCAAAGGGGTGCACTAAGAATTCCATTCCATAAACAGGCCTGGACAAAGAAGGCGGAGCGGATCAGGTGTCCGGCTCCACTCCCCGAAAACCCAGCTGATCCTTTGTTAATGAGGATGCTGGTCCTGACGCCCTATCAAGCATCGGAGAAAAAGGCCAAGAAGAAGAGAAAGTAGGCCAGAGGTGGTCTCCGCCGTAAAGGTACATCTGACGCAGTGTCCGAAGAAACCGAAACTCATTCCTCGCACGAGGAAGATGAAGATGAAGATGAGGAGGAGGAGGAGGCATAAAGCAATTCTCCCCCGAACGGGAGGAATAAGAAAAGGGCGGCCTCTATAGACCTAGAGGCGGAAGCGCCCAAGAGGGGAAAATATCCCTCCTGGATGGCTCGGATTCGGATGCCAAAGCCATCCCTGAGTGGCACCCCAAGTCGAAGCCCCTCGCCACATGGTAAGTATCCGAGGATGCCTTACATAAGTCCAGTTTTTATAATTCTGGTCTGAACACATTGTATGATGTAGTACGACACACGACCTCCCACAACAATCGTCGGAGGGAATTCTTTGGATCAGGGGATGATGGAGAGCGAGTCGCCTCCGCGAGTCTTCCCACCAATCGCCACAGACAACACCGAAGTGTTGCCCCGAAGGGCCTCTCCGAGCAGCGGAGTGACACGGGAGGCCGCTAAAATGGTGCCAGAGGGTAATTCCTTGGCTGCCGAGAACACGGGGAGAGCAATCCCCATGGAGACTGGCGGTGGGGGCCTTGACCAGTCCGGCCCCTAGCCGAACACCGTTCCGGAAACCCAAGTGGCTCCGGAACCGAATAAGCGACCCCCCCCCTCGAAGGGGAAGCGCTAACTCCACCAGCGACCTCCACTAATCTGGAGGCGCCGAACATACTGATGGAGGAACTGCAACATTCTTCCATCATGGAGAAGCACCGCGCCCTGATGGGTTTGGTGGCTGAAAAGGTTCTGTCAGCCAAGAGCGAGCTAAACGAAGCCTTTAGTAGCCTGCTATCTGGCTTCGAGGTATGCGATGTATTATTCTTGACCACTTTTCGTATGAAAAATATGCCTGTATATAGGTGGTACCCCTGAGACTCTGTTGGGCTTTTGGAAAAAAGGCAAAATAGAGGATCGATAATTTGTGCAGGAGATAATGTGCTTGTCTATTTTGAGGAACAAGCTTCACTGTTATCGGGAACCGCCCAGGCCTCCGAAATATCCGAGCTCAAGCATAAGCTGGGGCTGGCCTATGAGGATCTTGTCCGCATCAACAAGAGGTTTGATGAAGCGCAAGGTATGTTTCAAAATATCTCATTCATGCCTGTATTAATATGCAGATTATGAGTTTAAGCTCGTGCGCTTCTGTGCGTATGATTGTAGGCAACATTACTACGGTCGAGACCCTCAGAGGTGAACTTGCCCAGGCCAAGGAGTAGGCAAGGGTGAACAAAGCGGCCGCACTGATAAAGCGGCCGAGGACT
Organism: Triticum dicoccoides; assembly: GCF_002162155.2. NCBI lineage: Eukaryota > Viridiplantae > Streptophyta > Magnoliopsida > Poales > Poaceae > Triticum > Triticum dicoccoides. The sequence goes on along the minus strand of NC_041388.1, from coordinate 181,355,519 downwards.
TGGTGTCCGAACAGGTCGTCCGCCGTCAATACAAGGAGCGGGTGACCGAAGTGGAGCAAGCGCTCAAGGATGCTACCAGCAAGTGCGAGTCCCTAGAAGAGAAGAATAAAGCCCAGGCGACCGACCTTGACAAGGCTCTTCAAGAGGCCAAGGAGGCGCGAACCGAGTCCCGAGCGGCACGCGAGGAAATCAAGCAGGCTGGACAGATAGCGGCTGGTAAGCCCTTTCTCTTACAGAGTAAATTCGGGAAGTATGCCTTGCTCACTCGACTGTGGAGTGCTCCAGATTCCTTTGTGGATCTTTCGAAGAGTGTTGTCGATGTTGCGGCAGTTCTTCCAGGCCCAGGAGGGGCACACGACGGAGAAGCTATTCTAGTCACAGTTTGCGGCGTAGGAGCGCCCAACGTTGTTGAATGACTAGATGGCGTAGTGGGCCGAGCTGCATAGGATGTCTGGATTGGCCATGAGGGACGTTAGAGTCCGGGTATGGCCGACCGAACCCATTCCAAGCAGCTATTTCTGCCTGGTGCAGCGACTTGTCAACGCGCAGCCCCGAATTGATGCGGTCAAGAGGTCATCGTGTATAGAAGGTGCATGGATGGCCTTTGCCCGTGTCAAGATGCACGGGGTGAGAATTAAGGCTGCCGTTGTTGCAGTCGAGAGCCTGCCAGGAGGCAAGGACCACCGCAAGCCAGAGCGCTATTTCGAAGATGTCCTAGAGGGTGCCCGTTTGATAGAGGGTCAATGCTCGAAGGATATCATGTTCGAGTGAATGTATCTGAACTTCCCAGATGTTGTATTATAAACCAAGGCTTTGTAATATATTTATGCTTTTATCTGAACTACATACCTCTTGTGCGGCCGTATTTTATTATTCTTGAAAGTTTGCCAGTCGTGGGCTTTAGCCCCCACGTAGATGCTACGGGGGTGTTCATAATGACGTGTAATCACTCTTGACCCAACGTCTTGGTCCATGACGGAGATGACTTACGTAACAAACTAGGAAATTAGACTATGCATCTTTGGCACTTTCACTTAGCCATAGGACTTTGACTGTGGGCCTAAGAACTAGCCCCTGGTGCACGTGCAGCTATCTGAATGGGGATGTCTTAGGCGCGTGACCAAGCTGAAGTCAGTCCTTCGTATAAAACGGAAAAAATCGCAGGAGATTTACGTTAAGTCGCCAAATAGCCGACCAGCTCTTGCCATACCATGAGAGTCAGTTTTTGGCTTTCTCTACTGATGTGTTTCACCGGACGAACCAGAAACATAATCGCAGTAGTTCTACCTTTACTACCTTAGCCGAACAAGCGGAAGGTAAGGTGGTACCCACAGGAGCCGGGCAACCCAACTATTGACCAAAGACATGATTCGGAGCCGATGCAAATAATGCCATATTCAGGACGCCGAAGTATACTATAAAAGTGTTTGTACTTTCCTTCTTATTTTTTGAGAAAAGAATATATATGTGGCTGACTAGATCCCCTGGCTATTTAAATCGAGTCGAGCTGTGTGTGCCAATCTGATGTAAAGAGGGAATATAGATTAGGAAATAAGCCTATAAACAGGGTTGGGCGAAACTATTTCCATTATAATCTGATTGATACGTCAAAATGTATTTTTACAAAGGATGCGATAAGCATCGAGGCTATTTTACATGCGAAGCCCAAGGGAAAGCTGTATACAGGTCCTAAAAAGGAAATGATGATCTTGAAGATCCTACGGACATTCTGCCGCATGTCTGTGCTGCTTTTTTCCTTGGTGTATGATCCTTTGAGAGGATCAACGATCGAGTATACATGAGGGGCCTAGAAAAGGGCCCTTGGGACCATCGAAAAGTGGTGTGGGTTGTAAAGAACCTGAAAAATGAAAATAAGGGAAGAAAAGGAAGAATATGAGGGTCCAAATAGGGTCGAGCCGTATGGTGGACTTCGTTTTTAGTGTGCCTCCTTCTTTGCCCATCGTATTTTAGTGCGTAATTATGTACCCGATGTACGTATGCCACTATTAGGTTGGGGTTTTGACAAAGGCCGGATTGCTATTCTAGCTCTGGACGAGCCGGACTATCATTCTATAGGGTCGACCGGACTTGTTTGATAGTGTCCGGGGGCTTGATGCCCGATGATTTATTCGGCTTGATAAGGCCACCCTGTACTTTAGCTACGAGTGCTGCAGTGTGCTCCTCAGTATAGAGGGAAAGCTCTGTGTTTCCATTAACTATTATAACTCTGTGTGGTCAAGGCATCTTGAGCTTTAGATAAGCATAGTGCGTGACCGCGTTGAAATGGGCGAACGCGGTTCGTCCGAGCAGTGCGTGATAGCCACTGCGGAAAGGGACGATGTCAAAGATCAAGTCTTCGCTTCTAAAATTATCCGGCGAGCTGAAGACTACCTCCAGCATTATGGACCCTGTGTAGCAGGCCTCTATGCCGGGTATCACTCCTTTGAAGGTGGTTTTGGTGGGCTTGATTCTTGATGGATCAATGCCCATTTTATGGACAGTGTCCTGGTAAAGCCGGTTAAGACTGCTACCGCCATCCATAAGGACGCGCGTGAGATGGAATCCATCGATAATTGGGTCAAGGACCAATGTTGTTGAACCTCCATGACGGATACTGGTCGAATGGTCTCTGCGATCAAAACTGATCGGACAGGCCGACCATGGATTAAATTTTGGGGCGACCGACTCTATGGCATAAACGTCCCTTAGTGCGCGCTTGCGCTCCCACTTGCGGATATGAGTGACATAGATCATGTTCACAGTTTTACCTCGAGGGGAAATTTCTTTTGCCCTCCGGTGTTTGTTGGGCGAGGCTTTTCATCGTTGTCCTCGCTGGACGGCCCCTTCCCTTTATGTTTGGTGTTTAGCTTACCGACCTATTTAAAGACCCAACAATTTATGTTGGTATGATTGGCAGGCTTGTCAGGGGTGCCATAGATCTAGCAAGGCCGATCTAGTATTCAGTCCAGACTAGACGGACCATCTTTGTTTCCTTTAAATGGCTTCTTCCATTGGCCGGGCTTAGAGCCATTGAATCCGGCGTTGACCGCTTTGTCTTCGGTATCTTCATTGTTGTTTCGACGCTTGTGTTTATTGTGCCATGGACTACTGTTGCCATCTCTGGCTTCGGAGGTGCCGGGGTCGCTGGTGTTGTTGCTTCTACGAGCTAGCCAGCTATCTTCTCCCATGCAAAAGCGGGTCATAAGTGCCGTGAGAGCTGCCATGGACTTCAGTTTTTCTTGGCCAAGATGTCAGGCGAGCCACTCATCCCGGACGCTATGTTTAAAGGCCGCGAGGGCTTCGGCGTCCGGACAGTCTACAATTTGGTTCTTTTTAATTAAGAACCTAGTCTAGAGCTTCCGGGTTGACTCTCCAGGTTGCTGGACTATGTGACTAAGGTCATCGGCGTTTGGAGGCCGAACATAGGTACCTTGGAATTTGTCTCTAAAGGCATCCTCCAGATCTTCCCAGCTACCAATGGAGTTTTCTGGGAGGCTGTTTAACTAGTGTCGTGCTGGTCCCTTGAGTATGAGGGGGTGGTACTTGATGGCATGGAGATCGTCACCGCGGGCCATGTGGATGTGGAGAAGGAAATCTTCAATCCATACTAGGGGATCTGTCGTTCTGTCATATGATTCAATGTTCACGGGTTTAAACCCTTCTGGGAATTGGTGCTCCATTACCTCATTAGGGAAGCATAAGGGGTGTGCGGCACCTCTGTATCAGGCGATGTTACGATGCAATTCGGATGAAGTCCATATGCAGTTTTTGGCCCTGGTGAGGTTATGCCTGTCAGGCCAAGCTTGACGCTCATGTTCTCGTGTTGGGGCGCGCCCCCTTGATTCGTAGAATGATCTTGTTTGGGCTGCTCTATTATTCAGGTCTCGTCGTAGATCCTAGGTGTATCCAGGAGCCGCTGTCTCTCTGCCCTTACGGTGAGGTGGTGCGGGTTGGTGTTCGGCGTGGGTGGTTGCTTTGCCATCCCATGTGGTGGCCGATCTAGTTCATCGATGCGGTCATCTTTCGACGGGTTTGTCTTGACGGCCTCGTCGTCGAATTGTGGTAGTAGCCGGTGTTTTGGATACATTTTTATTGGGCGTTGAAGTCCATATTCTTCGGTAGCTAGGACCTAAGTCCATCTATCATTGAGAGTATCCTGTTCGGCTTGGAGTCGTTGTTGCTGTTTTTTTAGGCTTCTTGTAGTGGCGATTAGTTAGCGCTTAAAGCGCTCCTCCTCGAGGGTTTCCTCTGGCACAATAAAGTCATCATTGCCGATGCTGACATCATCCTAAGAGAGTGGTAGATAGTTACTATCCTCCGAGTCCTCGTTCCTGACCGGATCTTCGGTGTTAACCTGCCCCTCCGCCACATCATCATGTTCGGATATGGGCTCGACGGGGGCTTCGGGGTCTTCGGGATCCTCTGGAGTGTTATCGTCTCCTGTGCCGGTGTTGCTGTCTTTGCCATGACGTGATTTTGAGCGGGGTCGCTGGCGTCGACGCTTTGGTGGAGCCTCAGCAGGTTTGTCCTCAACCGGATCCTTCTTGCCTTCGCCATCATCCTCTTTCGGTGTATCCACCGTATATACATCATATGTGGAGGTGGCCGTCCAACTCCGGTAAACGGCGGGTCTTGGCCTTGTTCATCTCCGGCATTGTCATCCATGTCGTCGATGTCTTCGGAGGCGTAGTCCAGCATGTCGGTTAAATCTTCGATAGTGGCTATGAAGTGGGTGGTGGGTGGGACTTAAAATTCCCCACTCTCAACCCCTAGTTTGGGTTGGGCGTAGTTCAGAAGTGATTCCTCTATAATGGCGTGGGATCGCATTAAGTCAAGAGCCTCATTTAAGAGCAAGGTTTGGATGGGGAAACGAGAGTCCACGGGGTTGGCCATGGCGAATCTAGAGTCCTGGGGCGAGTTCGGCCTTTCAATGATAGGTGGAACCCAGTCTGATTCCGAGTTCACCGCAAACACAATCGCCTCTGGATCCTTGATAGTGTAGTTTGCAGTGGAGAGTCCAGTGGGCCCCAAACTCCCATATTCGTACCTGACGGTTTGCTCCGGATCTAAGGCCAGAGCGGTGATCGGGGCCATGAATCCTTCAAAGATCAGGTCTCCTCGGATATCGGCGATATAGTTTAGGTTTCCAAAACTGATCTGATGACCAGGGGCGTAGCTATTGATCTGTTTGAAGTGGCTAATCGAGTTGGCATGCAGTGCGAAGCCGCCGAATACGAAAATTTTTCCGGGGAGGAAAGTCTCCCCCAAAACAGCATCATTGTAGATGATCAATCGAGCCATCAATCCTTCTGTTGACAGCACAGTGGAACTCTCAATGAAAGCACCAATGTCGGTGTAAAAACCGGCAGATCTCGAGTAGGGGGTCCCGAACTGTGCATCTGAAGATCGAAGGTAACAGGAGGCAGGGGACACGATGTTTACCTAGGTTCGGGCCCTCTTAATGGAGGTAATACCCTACTTCCTGCTTGATTGACTTTGATAAGTATAGGGGTTACAAGAGTTTATCTACCTCGAGATCGTAATGGCTAAACCCTAGAAGTCTAGGGTATATGATTTGTCTTAGCCTCTACGGACTAAACCCTCATGTTTATATAGACACCGGAGGGGCCTAGGGTTGTACAGAGTCGGTTTGCAGAGAAAGGAAACTACACATCCAAACACCAAGCTTGCCATCCATGCAAAGGAGAGTCCCATCCGGACACGGGGGGAGGCCTTCTATCTTGTATCTTCATGGCCCATCAGTCCGGCCCATGTCACATAGCCCGGATGACCGGGGACCCCCTAATCCAGGACTCCCTCAATTACCAACAATTCCAAGCCCTGCAACCTAGACAAGCATTGGAGGCTCGTAGGACCTGATTGCCGGGACGACAAGCTGCCACAGCTCATGACAAGACCCAGCGCCACCCACTAGACAACTGGCCTGAGCAGAGGGGATGAACATCCCACCATAACGGGAAAGCTTGATATCTCATGCGCTGCGACCAGCTCGCTCGCCACATTTTTCGACTTAATCCCCAAGCGTCAGCACAAGCACACGACATCACCGACCCCATGCTAGGGCCCAAGGCCTGGCCCCGGGCTCTCCCCCTCAGCATAACCACAAGAGAGCTGAGGATGAAGGAGGAGGGATATGAGGATGAATGCCTCCGTTCCTCCCCCGCCCTTCCTTTTATAGGTGGGTTGGGGCGGAGATCTGATCCCTCGGCAGGTAATCGCGACCCACCTCCACCAATCCATAAAGATTGGGCCCCTGCCTTGATGCTCTCTCGCACCACGCGCCTTAGTTACCTACTCCACTCGATGCATGTGACATACGTGGCTAAGGATAAGGGCGTCGTGGGAATAGTGAATTGGTAGTTACTAGCCCGTGCGTTAAAGTCATTCACGGGCCATTACAAGAGTGGCCCCACTACAGTTGGCGTTACACGACGCGCGGGAGAACCAGAAACTGACCCGGGCTCAGGTAAATGAAGAAGCAAAGAAGATCTCATAGGGCGAGCCACCGCTACGCTCCTGTTTGTGCACTGGTTAGGGCCTACCCCGACGACGCCCGAGAGCGCGTTCGGGCCAAGCCTGGGGGCTCCTGCCGGTGCAACACACCGTGGGTCTATTGCCCAGACTATGCATAGGACTAAGGACATGATTGCAGCACTCAAGATTAGACCATGCACTAGAGATCAGTTATTTGGAGAATCAAACTGCATATAAAGAAGACCAAGTCAAACCAGAGAGACAAGATACCACTAAGGGGAAACCTCCGTTGCCGGGTAGACGGGCCTAGAAAGGTCGAGATAGCCATGGAAGAAAGCCTCAAGACCATCCTAGTAGGCCTGTCGGGGCTCGCAAGAGCGAGCTACCCCGCCAAGACCTCACTGCCCCACCTCACAGCAACGCAAGTCACTTATCGGTATAGTGTCAAGGCCCTGAGTGACTAAGTGGCTGCTTCTTGCCACATGGTAGCCACTTCCTACGGAAAGCACCTCCAAATGACACCCATCCTGAGACGTGTCAAGCAAGCAGGCATGAAGCTGGCTAAACAGCCCGACATTTAATGCGCTCCGTCCGCGTGCAGAGTTAGGTATGATAGCACTGTTTGCTATCTAATTAGTATGTAAAGACTTATTTGCCACTATGGTGACCCCTTGTTCTATAAAAGGAGGCCCATGGCGACTGTAGAGAGAACTCGGACCCTCGCACACTCATATGCGCATAGCCACTCTTGCCTCGAGGCAACCCAGCCAGGCAAGAGCGCTGCATTTTTTCCACCGTAATCCACATCAATCCACTAAAGCAGGAGTAGGGTTTTATGCCTCCTGGTGGCCCGAGCCTGGGAAAACAGCCCGTGTGATCTCTATCGTGCTGTGTTATGCTTCTCCACTCTTTGTGCAATGTGCCATCCCCCCGCCGAACCACAAAGGGGCCAATGGCCCCATAGGTGGCCGTGGTTTCCCACGACACCTTCAGTTGACCTTCGCGAACCACAATCACTCTTGGTTGCTGAAGATCAGACTCGGTGAAGACGACAACTCTTCAACACTCATAGCCGAAACCTATCCATCTAGAGAGTGCACGGCTCTCAAGAGTAATAGGTACAAGAACTCTCACTAAAAACTACTGTGATGCTAAACCACTGTATAAGTTCGGGCTCTTGGTTTTTCTCTCGATGGATCTTAAAGTCAAATCACTCGGAGAGGGGTTGCTCAAATCAATCTTCTCAGAAATCTCAAATGGAGCAGCCAACAGACAAAGTTGGAGTGGGGTGGCTATTTATAGCCGCAGCCTTCCCTGATGGGAAATGACTAAATTAGACATCGATTTCAGCCAATGGCCAGACGACACGTGTCGATGCAACAAACCCTGGGTCTGTTGCCCAGACTATGCACATGCAAGAGAACAAGGCTATAGTGTCAAGATCAGATTGAATCACAAGGGACCAATCCTTCATAGGATCCAACATGCAGATCAACAAGTAACAAAAGAGCAAATCATTACTAAGGAAAGAGCCTCCCTCGCCAGGCAGGCGAGCCCGGCAAGGTTGGATGTACTCCGAAAGCAAGCTTCCAGAGCATCTCGGCAGGCTTGCCAGGGCTTACGGAGGCAGAACCACCCCACCACACCACCTCATCACGACCCAAGTCGTCAATCAATGCGGTGTCAAGCTCTAAGGTGACTAGGTGGCTGTTATTCGCCACATGGCAGCCACTTTCTATAGAAAATGCCTCCAGGCGACATCTGTCCTGCGACGTATCGAGGAAGCAGGCGCGAAGCTGGCAAAACTGCCCGGTAGGGCCTGTCGGGCAAGCTGTGATGTGACGTTGAGCAGCACATTTAATGCGCTCTATTAGCCTGCAGAGTTAGGTATGTTAGCGCTGTTGGCTATCTAATCAATGCATAATGACCGATTTGCCATTGTGGTGACCCCTTTGCCTATAAAAGAAGGCCCATGGCAACCGTCGAAAGGATTCAGACCTCCTCACGCTCATACGCTCGTAGCCCCTCTCACCCCTCGGCAACCCTGCCGGGAAAGTGGGCTGTGCTCACCACCATTTTTCCACCATCAATCCACCAAAGCAGGAGTAGGGTTTTACGCCTCACAGCGGCCCAAACCTCGGTAAAGATTGCCCGCGTGATCTCTGTCGTGCTGTTCCATGTTCATCTGTTCTTTGTGCAATGTGCCATCCCCTTGTCGAACCAGAAAGGGACTCATGGTCCCGTAGGTGGCCGTGATTTCCCGCGACATCTTTTGCGCGCCAGGTATGGAGATCACTTGCGCGAACCTGAAGGCATGAACAGCGCGTCATCTTCATCGTCAACGGCTCCATCGACTATGGCGCCTAGGAAAATCCCGGTGTTGCATCTCACCTGTCCACCTCGAAGGCTCCGCCGCCCATGGCTGCCAACACCGTGGAGAGCACGGGGGGCACGAGGATGTGGGCACGGCGGGGGAAGCGGTCGGTGCAGGTGGCGTCGCCACCATCTCCACCACGGCCGAAGCAGGACCGAGAGGCACTGGAGAAGAGCAGCTCCAACAACTTCCCGGTGGTCATGCTCCATGAGGTACGAATGAATGGGTCATTCCATCCATACCTCTTCTCCTTGCCGAAGGGCACAACCACAACGATGGCACTTGGTCTAGGGTGAATCGCCACCCTCCGGCCGCCCCCGTCACTGGCGCGTCCGTAGGGTGTCCATGTCAAAACCGGCCGATCTCGCGTAGGGGGTCCAGAGCTATGAGTTTGAGGATCGAAGGTAACAGGAGGCAGGGGACATGATGTTTACCCAGGTTCGGGCCCTCTTAATGGAGGTAATACCCTACTTCCTGCTTGATTGTCTTTGATGAGTATAGGGGTTACAAGAGTTGATCTACCTCGAGATCGTAATGGCTAAACCCTAGATGTCTTGCATGTATGATTATGTTGCCTCTACGGACTAAACCCTCATGTTTATATAGACACCGGAGGGGCCTATGGTTGTACAGAGTCGGTTTTACAGAGAAAGGAATCTTCATATCCGAATGCCAAGCTTGCCATCCATGCAAAGGAGAGTCCCATCCGAACACAAGGGATGGCCTTCTATCTTGTATCTTCTTGGCCCATCAGTCCAGCCCATATCACATAGCCCGGGCGCCTGGGGACCCCCTAATCCAGGACTCCCTCAGTAGCCCCTGAACCAGGCTTCAATGACTGTGTGTCCGGCGCGCAGATTGTCTTCGGCATTGCAAGGCATGTTCCTCCTCCGAATACTCCAAAGCAGTTAGTCAAAAGAACTATGTTCGGCTCTGTATAACCGTCACAACCCTGAACCACAAGGGCAAAAATACTTAAACAAAATAAACCGTGTCTACTGACAGCTTTTTCGACGAGACGTTGTGTTCTGGCCTCATTATTATTTCGAACCGTTTTTAGCCTCCTGCTTCGCATTTCGAGGCACGGTCCTCATCGACACATCTTGTCAAAGAAGAGATTGTGTCCCCTTATTACGGGATTCTCATCAATACGGGTTTGGGTAATCCAACCGGGCCGTTTGCACGACCCGTTTGGAATAGGCGAGCTTTAAGGCTTGTGGGGGGGCGCTTGATATTCACTACCTTTCTAAGAAGATAAGGAGCCATCTTTTTACCCCACGCCTTCTTCCTCTTCAGCCCATCCGCCCTAGAGCTCCAGCACCCGAGTTCAATTATTTCCATCCACAGCAAACTCTCCAGCCATGTACGGATCTGGCGCTCAGGGCAACTGGATGGCCTCCTCCTTCAGGAAGGAGAACATCAAGGAACTCCGGGAAGTGGGGTACTTGTCCGCGAAAATCGCCCACTAGCTTCCTTCCAAAAAGCAGATAATCCACACTCCCAAATCCAATGAGAGGGTAGTATTTATCCCCCACTTTCTCCGCAGACTAGAGTTTCCTATCCACCCTTTTGTCTGTGGGCTCATGTTCTATTACGGGCTAGACTTTCATGATCTAGCCCCAAATTCCTTCCTCCACATCTCCGCGTTCATCATCGTGCGTGAGGCGTTCCTCCGCATTCCCCCCACTTCGAATTATGGCTCAAGGTCTTCAATGTGAGGTCGAAAGTGGTCAACGGCCATGGTGAGCAAGCTCCCCAATGTCACATGGCCCCAGGGGGCCTTCGAGACCATGAAGGGATGGCAGCAGGAGTGGTTCTATGTCACAAAACCTCGTGACGCCACATGGCCCGCCACTCTTGAGTTCAAATCTGGACCTGCAATGTGTCTCACATTGTGGGTTAAAAAGGGCATGAACTAGGCATCGTGCAACTAGGTGATGACGCTGCAGAAGTGCATCAAGGGCGTGATAGAGAACACCAGCCTCCCCGATGTGATCTAGGTGATGCTTTTTTGCCGTATTCTCCTCTACTAGCGCCGGACTCTCCATATGTGGGAGTTCAGTCCGGCTGGACCTCGGACCCTGCAGCACTTCTTCGGCACGACTCACGAAGAAATCTAGAAGCTGCTTTTCAAGGCCCAGAAGTCGTGGCCAGGAACGACCGGAGACCTCGGCCTCGACTGCGCTTACCCAGCCAGTCTAGTAAGTTTTCAGATTTCCAAACATAACCTCTACATGTAGATTCAAGGAGTATGGTAAGCCTTCCTTTTCTCCTTTAGGTCTGGACGGAGAAAGCGGAGCAGATCAAATGTCCGGCTCTGCTACCCGAAGACCCATCTATCCCTATGCTAACGAAGATGCTGGTTCCAGCGCCGTACCAGGCACCACAGAACAAGGCCAAGAAGAAGGGCAAGGATGCCAGAAGTGGCCTCCGCCGTAAAGGTACTTCGGACATCGCGTCCGAAGACACCGAGGTTCTCTCCTCCCACAAGGGAGATGAATATGAAGAGGAAGAGGAGGAGAGCAATTTTCCCCTCAAGGGAGAGAAGAAAAGGGCGGTGTCCGCGGACCTAGAAGCGGAGGCATCCAAGAAGGGGAAGATTTCTCTTTTGGATGATTCGGATTCGGACACCGAAGTCATCCCCGAGCGGCGCCTCAGGCCAAAGCCCCCGATCAAATCATAAGTATTTAAAGATACTATACATACATCTGACTTTTTACAAATCATAGGATAACATTATTTATGTATTTTTAGTCCGGCCCGTGATCTCCCCCAACAATCATCGTCTTCGGGAAACTCGTTGGTGCCAGAGATGATGGAGAGGGAAACGCCTCCACGAGCCTCTCCGCCACGAGCCGCGAATGATACCGAGGTGTTGTCCCAAAGGACTTCTCCAGGCTAGGGGGAGATGCGGAAGGCCGCTGAAACGGCGCCACAGGGTAATGCCTCGGCTGCCAAAAACATGGGGGATAATACCCCCATGGAAACTGACAATGGGGGCCTGGATCGGTCCGCCCCCAGCCGAATATCACTCTGGAGACCCACATGGCTTCGGAGTCGAGCGATCAGCCCCCTTCAAGGGAAGGGGGAGTGTCAACTCCACCGGTGACCTCTATCAATCCGGAGGCGCCGGATATGTTGAGGGAAGCACTTCAACGTGCTTCCGTCATGGAAGAGCACCATACCCTGATGGGTACGGTGGTTGAGAAGGTTCAGTGTGCCAAAAGCGGTTTGAGCGAAGCTTTCACTAGCCTGTTAACAGGTTTTGAGGTAAGTGATATAACATGCTTTAGCCACTTTTCGTATTGGAAGAATATGCCTGTATATAGATAGTAGCCCCTGAGACTCTATTTGGGTCTTTGGAAAAAAAGAGCCAGATAGAGGAACAAATAGTCGCCGGAGATAACGCGTTCATCTATATTAATAAACAGGCTTCACTACTGGGGGCTTTAGCTAAGGATGCTGAAGTGTCCGAACTCCAGCGGAAACTAAAGCTGGCTGATGATGAGATCGACTGTATTAACAAGCGGTTTGATGAGGCCCAAGGTATGCTTTTTTTAAAAAGACCCCTTTACAAGCATAAATTATAATGCAACCTCAGAGTTTAAGCTCATGCACCACTTATGTAAATGATTGTAGGCAACGTGACCGAGGTCGAGGCCGTCAAGAATGCCCTTGCCGAGGCCAAGGAGGAAGTGAGGGAAAACAAAGCAGCCACAAAGAAAGCGCCTGCGGATGTAGAGGCCGAAAAGGCCGCCCGCCTTCAGTATGAGGCGAGGGTGACCGAAGTAGAGCATGCAGTCCAGAAAGCTGCCAACAAGTGTGAGTCCTTGGAGGAGAGTAATAAGGCCCAAGCGGTCGAACTCACCAATGGTCTTCAAGGTGCGAAGGAGGCGCCGTCCAAGTCCCGAGCAGCTCGCGAGGAGATCAAGCAAGCCGAACAGATAGCGGCTGGTAAGCCTTTTCCTTTATAGAGTATATTCGGCGGTTGAAGATATGCTTTGCTAAATCGACTCTGGAGTGCTCCAGACGCTTTCACTGATTTCCCAAGGAGTGCTGCTGATGTCGCCCAGTATTTCCGGGCCCAAGAAGGGAATGTGACGGAGAAGCTCTTCTGGTCATAGTACTTGGCGCCAGAGCGACCAGCGCTGCTGAACAATCAGATGATGCAGCTAGCAGAGCTACATAGGATATCCGGTTTGGCCATGAAGGACATCATAGTCTGGCTAGGGCCAGCCGAACCCATTCCGAGCAGCTACTTCGGTTTGGTCAAGCGGCTTAGTGACGCCTTGCCTCGAGTAGAGGGCGTGAAGCGCTCGACGTATATAGAAGGTGCGCGGATGGCCTTTGCCCGTGTCAAGATGCACTGGGCCAAAACAAAGGCCACCATCGTGGCCATCGAAGGTCCACCCAGGGCAAGGACCATCGTACGCCAGAGCGCTACTTTGAGGGTGTCTTGGAACGTGCCTGCTTGATAGAGGGCTAGTGCTCAAAGGACATTATGTTCATGTGAATGTCTCCGAACTGCCCAGATGTTGTGTAAACCAAAGTTTTGTAATATAAACCAAGGCCTTGTAATATATTGTATGCATTTATCTTAAAGTGTTATTCCCCATGTGCGGTCATTTTTAATTCTTGAGACTTTACCAATTGTCAGCTTCATCCCCCACGTAGATACTACGGGGTTGTTTGGAATAGCGCGTGACCACACTTGACCCAACGTCTTGGTTCGTAAAGGAGGTGGTAGCTCGGCGAACCAGGCAATCGAACTATACGGTTTTATCATTCTCACTTAGCCATAGGAGTTTGACAATGGGACTGTAGGGTAGCCCCTGGTGCGTATGCGGCTATCGAACTTGGATGCCTTAAACGATTGACTGGAAAAAGCCAGCCCTTCATGTAATATGGAAGGAATTCTAGAGATTTAGTAAGTCACCGAATTGCTGACTAGCTCTCACCGCATCACGACAGTCAGTTTTCGGCTTTCTCTACTGAAGCGTTTGACCGGGCCAGCCGGAAACACAATCACAGTAGTTCTCCCTTTACTACCTTAGCCCAAAAAAATCGAACGTAAGGTAGCAAGCACAGGAGACGGGCAACCCAACTATTGACGAAAGACGTTATTCGGAGCCGTATAATGTAGTATTCGGGACGCCGAACTATACTCTGAGAGTATTCAGACTTTCTATTGTTGAGAATATATATATATATGGCTTTAAATAGATCCCCTGGCGATTTAAGTCGTACCAAGGTGTATATGCCAATTCGGACATAAAGTGGGAAAACGGATTAAGAAATAAGCCAATATCGAACAAGGTTGAGCGAAACTGTTTCCATTATAGTCTGATTGGTACTTCAAAACGTATTTTTTATAGAGGATGCCATAAGCATCAAGGACATTTTACATGCCGAGAACAAGGTAAAGGTGTATACAAGTCCTAAATTTTAAAAGATGATCTTGAAGATCCTTTGGGAACTATACCGCACATCTGTGCTGCTTTTCCCTGTAGTATATGGTCGTTTGAGAGGATCAACAATCGAGTGTATATACGGGGCTTGGAAAAGGATCCTAAGTACCATCGAAGAGTGGTGTGGGTTGTAAAGAACCTATAAAAGAAAAAAAAGAAGAAAAAGATGGAAGAATATAAAGGTCTGGATAGGGTTGAGCCGTGCTGTGGACTGTGTTTTCCGTATGCCTCCGTCCGTCCCCATGGTATCTTTAGTGCATAGTTATGTACGTGCAGTACGTATGCCTCTATTGGGATCTACGGTAGGGTGCATCGACTGCAAATTAAAATTTCCTACGCGCAGAACAACCAAGAACATGCTACCGGAGACGGATCACATTTCGTTACCACTAGACGCGCAGTGCCGTGCAGCGGAAGAAGAGTTGGTGCAGCGCGTCCGTGTAGATCATCTCCTCCTCGTACGATCTCCCTTGTAAAACCGGTGGTCGGCTACCACGTACTGGTTCACCGGAGCGGCACAAGTTCACCGCCTCTAGCGGTATCCGCGCGTGCAGGAGGAATGTCGTGCGGCGGACTCCTAGGTCCGATCACACAATCGGCGGCGAGTGGAGGTGTCTATTCGCAACACATGCAAACACTAGTGACAGCGCTGAAGCGATCAACCGCGTTAGTGTGCGGCACCTCCACTATATATATAGGCGTCCGTCGTGGGCTCAACACTTGGGCCTCGCATGGACCCTAAAGCCCATAAGTCTACTCGGCCACAATCCGAATACAGTTCGGATCACATCCGACCAGTGTCCACGGATCCGACCTCGTAGGTTCCTTCCCTTAAGTGCGCGACCCCTTAGGTCCAAGTCGGCTTGGTTGCAGTTTGGATCACCTCCGAACTGCATGGTTGGTAGCGGCCTCTATCAAGGCATGCCGAACACCAAGTAGACTATGAAGCTGGTTAGCGAACCTGTACATCACACTTCCATTCCTTTTGCCACT
Source organism: Triticum dicoccoides (assembly GCF_002162155.2). Lineage (NCBI taxonomy): Eukaryota > Viridiplantae > Streptophyta > Magnoliopsida > Poales > Poaceae > Triticum > Triticum dicoccoides. The sequence goes on along the minus strand of NC_041388.1, from coordinate 181,340,189 downwards.
CGATATATGTTGTCGAGCTCAAGGCGAGTTTGTCATCCTTGTGCTAGCCCGACCTCTTTATCGTTCCAGTGAGGCCGACCACAAACTGGATTATCTCATAATCCTTGTCGCATGGCCATGCTTATCCTGGTCGGATCACACGAGGGCCCAGAGTATATCTCTCCTGATCGGAGGGGCAAATCCCATCTTGCTCGACCACGTCTCGCAGCATGGTTCTGGACAAACCCAAAACCTACCTTTATAACTACCCAGTTACGGAGTAGTGATTGGTCGGCCCAAAGAAGGTCTGTCACAATCCCGAGTACATGCATCAGCTCAGGTCTTAGGACATAGAACATATGTTGTATTAGAGACTCACAAATGACATATCGCTGCGTCTCATAGTTGGGTCTGTCCGACCCGGACCTTATCTTGACTCGGATCCGACTACGTCGAATCCGACCAGATCCTTCCAAGTCCATATTATCCAGTTAGCATCCAATGCTCCATGGCTAGTGCGACCAAGCCATCAACCATGTCATATGCTAGTCTAGTTGGCTGCGCGCGCGTCCACACAGCCCTTTCGACTAGGGACCTTTTAGGACAGTCATCATACAATGCATAGTCCCAAAAACAAGTCACGTACTTGCTGATACACATCATTGATAATGTCCAAGGACTATCTTTATTCATAAACACATAGGAAATATCATCATACATGATTGCCTCTAGGGCATATCTCCGACAGTCTCCCACTTGCACTAGAGTCAATCAAATAGACATCAAATGCCCATAGCTCTAACGTTCCCCTCATGCTTGGGCTGTGGAAGCGGCTTAGTCAACGGATCCGCAACATTTGCATCCGTGTGAATTTTGCATAACTCTACATCACCACTCTTTACGATCGTTCGTATGAGGTGATATTTCCGATCTATGTGTCTGACATTGTGGTGATTCCTCGGCTCCTTGGCTTGTGCGATGGCACCAGAATTATCACAATAAAGGTCCAACGGTTTTACCGAGGTTGGGAAATACCAAGATCATCCAGAAAGTTCTGGATCCAAACACCTTCCTTTGCAGCTTCACAAGCCGCAATGTATTCGGCTTCTATAGTAGAATCGGCCACAGTATCTTGCTTGGAACTCATCCAGCTCACTGCTCCTCCGTTCATGACGTACATGAATCCGGACTGTCATCGACAATCATCACTGTCGGTTTGGAAACTAGCATCAGCTTAACCCCTTACAACGAGCTCTTCCTCACCTCCATAAACTAGGAACATCTCTCTAGTTCTTTTCAGGTACTACAAAATAGTCTTTACCGCTGCCCAATGACTCTCACTTGGGTTGCCCTGGTATCTACTTGTTAGGCTTATTGCAAAAGCAACATCGGGCTGCGTACATATCATGGCATACATGATGGATCCGATTGCCGAGGCATATGGAATCGTACTCATCCTGCTTCGCTCATCAGATGTCGAAGGACTCTGAGTCTCGCTTAGCCTTATACCATGTAAGAGTGGCAAGAACCCTTTCTTTGCCTCACTCATGTTGAACCGCTTCAACACTTTATCTATGTACGTGCTCTGGCTTAAGCCGAGCAGCCTCCTTGATCTATCTCTATAGATCTTAATGCCTAAAATGTACATTGCCTCACCAAGGTCCTTCATCGAAAACTTGCCATTCAATGACTCCTTGACCAAGTTCAGCATCGAAATATCATTTCTGATCAGTAGTATGTCATCCACATACAAGATCAAAAACACTATCGAGCTCCCACTTAACTTCTTGTATAAACAAGAGTCCTCTTCGCTTTTGATGAAGCCGAAACCAGTGACGACCTCATCAAAACGAATGTTCCAGCTCCGAGATGCTTGCCTCAACCCATAAATGGATCTCTTGAGCTTGCATACCTTACTAGTGCTAGTTGGATCGAGAAAACCCTCGGGTTGTATCATATACACGTCCTCGGTTAAATTTCTGTGAAGGAAAGCCGTCTTGACATCCATCTGCCATATCTCGTCATCGAAATATGCAGCTATAGCTAGTACGATCCTCACCGACTTCGGCATCACTACCGGCGAGTAAGTCTCGTCGTAGTCAATTCCTTGAACTTGTCCATAACCCTTAGCGACAAGCTGAGCTTTGTGGATCTGAACATTTCCACCCACATCGGTTTTCTTCTTAAAGACCCATTTGCAACCAATGGCCATTACGCCAGGCGACAGATCAACCAAGTCCCAAACTTGATTCTCATCCATGGCCTCCAACCATGCCTCGGAACCTGGGCTCACCATTACTTCCGCATATGTGGCCGGCTCATCGCTTTCTAGCAACAATACATCGCGCACTCTACGCAATCTTTCGGACCTCCGTGGTTCCAGTGCCGCTTCCACTACGGGTTCCCTGACTGACTCCGGCATGATCTCATCACCAACCGAGCCATCCCCGAGTGGTCCTCGAATTTCTTCGAGTCGGGCCGTCCTCCCACTGGCCTCCCGACTGAGAAACTCTTTCTCAAGGAAAACCCCGTTCCGAGCAACAAACACTTTGTTCTCTTCCCAGTTGTAGAAGTTATATCCCAAGGTTTCCCTCGGATATCCCATGAATATGCATTTATCCGACTTGGGTGTAAGCTTGTCTGACATAAGTTTCTTGACAAATGCTTCACAACCCAAAATATTTAGGAAAGACAAACTGGGACTCTTCCCGGTCCACATCTCATGTGGTGTCTTGTCTATGGATTTTGATGGTACCCTGATAAGTGTGAAAGCTGCAGTTTCTAGAGCGTATCCCCAGAATGACAAGGGTAAATCCGACTTGCTAATCATAGATCGAACCATGTCCAACAAGGTGTGATTCCTCCGTTCTGATACACCATTTCTCTATGGCGTACCCGGAGGTGTGAGCTGAGGTACTATACCTCTGCTTTTCAGATGCTCATCAAACTCCTGGCTCATGTACTCACCTCCATGATGAGATCGTAGAAGTTTTGTAGTCTTGTCGAGCTAATTCTCCACCTCGTTTTGAAACTCTTTGAACTTTTCAAAAGTCTCTGACTTGTGCCTCATCAAATAGATATATCCATATCTACCCAAGTCATCGGTAAAAGTCACGAAGTACTGATAGCCACCTCTGGCAGTTGTGCTCATTGGTCCACACACATCACTGTGTATCAGTTCCAACAGCTCGGATGACCTCTTGCAACCCTTTGCGAAGGAGACTTAGTGATGTTATCGAGCAAGCATGATTCGCATGTCTCGAATGACCCAAAGTCGGTCGAAGTTAGGAGTCCATCATCATGGAGCTTCTTCATGCGTTTCAGACTAATGTGTCCAAGCCAGCAATGCCAGAAGTACGTCACATTTATCTCATTGGGCTTATGCCTCTTGACATTCACGTTATAGACCGGTTCCTGTTCTAGATTCAATATAAATAACCCATCAACAATGGGTGCATAGCCGTGGAACATACCATTCAAATAAATCGAACAACCATTATCCTTTAAATTGAATTCAAAACCCTGACTCGTCAAGCATGAGGAAGAAATAATGTTCCGACTAACTGCAGGAATGTAATAACAATTATTCAATTCCAAAATAAATCCAGAAGGAAGCTAGAGCTGCATCATGCCGACCTCCAACGCAGCAACTCTTGCTTTGTTGTTAACCCTTATGTCAATCTCCCCTTGTGCCACACGCCTAGTTCTTACCAGCCCCTGCATCGAGTTGCAAATATGAACAACCGATCCGATATCAAATACCCAAGAGCTACTAGGTATGTCAGCAAGGTAAATGTCTATAACATATGCAACAAGTGTACCTTTGCATGAAGCAGCATTCCCGGCCTTCTTGCCATGCTCTGCAAGCCACTTGCTACAGTTCCTCTTCCAGTGACCAGTTTCCTTGCAATGATAGCAAATGGTCTTGGAGTCCGGTTCAGACTTCGGCGCAGCGGCGGAGGTTACCATCTCCATGCCCTTTGCCTTAGCCTTCTTCTTTGACCAACTCTTCTTGGACTTAGCCGATTTCTGCACCATCAACACTTGATGCCTGCCTTTCTTAATATCCTGCTCTGCCACTTTGAGCATCCCATGCAATTCAGCAAGCTTCTTATCCATGCCATGCATATGATAGTTCGAGATGAACGTCCCATAGCTGGGCAGAAGAGAACCCAGAACTGCATCAGTAGCCAGCTCATCCAAGAGCAGGAAGCCTAACCGATCCAAAGTTGCACATATCCGATCATCTTGATCATATGCGGGCTCAGTGCTTCACCTTCCTTCAGGTTACAATCCATCAAGGATCGCCAGACGTTGAACCTTTCGGTCCTAGCCTACACCTGAAACATGCTCTTGAGACTCTCGATCATATCGAAAGCCCCAACGTCTTCGAAATGCTGCTGCAAATCGGGATCCATACAAGCCAGCATGAGGCAGCTGATCTCGTTTGATTCATCAACGAGTTTCTGGTAGGCATTCTTCATTGTGGTACTAGCATTATCGGCAAGTTCCTCTGGAAGCGGATCCTCTAGAACATGTTCCTTTTTATCATGCTTGAGAACAATTCTCAAATTTCTATACCAAGTAGTAAAGTTTGTTCCATTCAGTTTATCCTTTTCCAGAATTGATTTAAATGCAAAGTTGGGTTGAACAGGTGGTGCCATTGATCTACAACACAAAAATATGCAATCACTAAGCAATGTGTTTATGTAGAGTAATTCTAGCCTTAAACAGAAATACTCCCACTGAAGTCAGCATCCCTCTGCAAACACTCTATGATTCAGGATCCGACTAGAACATGCGACTAGTGACCTTTAGCATCACTGCTAGACAACATGCCTATCCGGTAAGCAACTCCTTGCTAATCGTATCTCTATATGACTCCTGTCGGTCGGGTAGGTATCTCATACCCTGGCTCCCGACCTCTTTTGCCACAATGCTCAAAACCGTTTTGATGGCGTTGTCAAGTCAACCTAATGCAGTGCATGTCCGTGTCCGACACGAACCCTTCAGTTCAAGGACACCTAGCAGCACCCCAATTTTATGAGCCCACTACTAGACATACTTGACGTGTGAAGGTGCAACATCAGGGATGGCAATTCGCTTGATATTCATGAGGGATCTTTCTACCATTCTAACATGCATAGAAAACAAGGAAGCATAACAATCACAAATAAACACATATTGTGAAATAGTATGGCTCCTTCATGGATGTTCTTCCAGGTTGGCTCCGACTCCGATGACCATCTAGGAACTCCATCTTGTTTGTCACGCCGGGACGCCAAGCCACCAACCTGATCTCTATTATCCAACTACTACATCTAGTAATGAATTTTACATAGAGTCACAAGTCGACACGTAGGTCATTATACAATATAATGACATCACTTTGGCTCCTGCCGGCTGACAAACATGACACGCGGGTCATGTATAATTTACACACATGCATCACATACACATGAGCCATACTATTCACATCAAACCCTGCAAAATAAAGTTATGCATAGAATCGCATTCTACCGGTTTGAGTGATCGTGTATGAAATACAAGGCACTACGCACATGTCGGTCCCGCTAGCCGGTTACAAGGCGCTACGCACACGTTTTCGAAATTACATATCACATCTGAACTCCGATCACGCCGAATTCTCCGATCTGGCCGATCTCATCGATCATCGTGAATCCGATTCGGATTTACGTTTCACTATTAACCCCGATGGCGGATAACCGACCGGTAGGGGTAGATCGTGTCACGACCTCATCGATCCCAATCCACAAAAAACATAGCCACATCGATCCCCATGTGCAGTTGATCTCATCAGCCATGCACACAGCCAATCTTATCAATGACAACAGATCTCATATATTGCCTTCACATATCTAATATGCATACGATATGAATCCAAATCCTATAACCTGGCTCTGATACCATTGTTGGGATCTACGGTAGGGTGCGTCGACTGCAAATTAAAATTTCCTACGCGCAGAACAACCAAGAACATGCTACGGGAGATGGATCACAGTTTGTTACCACTAGACAGGTAGTGTCGTGCAGCGGAAGAAGAGTTGGTGCAGCGCGTCCGCGTGGATCATCTCCTCCTCGTCCGATCTCCCTCGTACAACCAGTGGTCGGTTAACACATACAGGTTCGCCAGAGCGGCGCAAGTGCATCGCCTCTAACGGTATCCGCGCGTGCAGGAGGAACATCGTGCGGCGGACAGCTAGGTCGGATCACACAATCGGCGGCGAGTGGAGGTGTCTATTCGCAACACATGCAAACCCTAGTGACAGCGCCAAAGCGATCAACCGCGTTAGTGTGCGGCACCTCCACTATATATAGGCGTCCGTCGCGGGCTCAACACTTGAGCCTCGCACGGACCCTAAAGCCCATAAGTCTACTCGGCCACAATCCAAATACAGTTCGGATCACATCCGACCAGTGTTCTCGGATCCGACCTCGTAGGTTCCTTTCCTTAAGCGCGCGACCCATTAGGTTCAAGTCGGCTTGGTCGCAGTTTGGATCACCTCTGAACTGCACGGTTGGTAGCGGCCTCTAGCAAGGCATGCCAAACACCAAGCAGACTATGAAGCTGGTTAGCGAACCTGTACATCACACTTCCATTCCTTTTGCCATATGATATATGTTGTCGATATCAACGCGAGTCTGTCATCCTTGTACTAGCCCGACCTCTTTCTTGTTCGAGTGATGCCGACCACAAACCGGATTATCTCATAATCCTTGTCGCATGGCCATGCTTATCCTGGTCGGATCACACGAGGGGCCTAGAGTATACCTCTCCTGATCGGAGGGGCAAATCCCATCTTGCTCGACCACGTCTCGCAGCATGGTTCTGGACAAACCCGAAACCTACCTTTATAACTACCCAGTTACGGAGTAGTGTTTGGTCGGCCCAAAGCAAGTCTGTCACCATCCCGAGTACATGTGCCAGCTCAAGTCTTAGGGCATAGAACATATGTTGTACTAGAGACTCATAGATGACATATCGCTGCGTCTCATAGTTGGGTCTGTCCGACTCGGACCTTATCTCGACTCGGATCCGACTACGTCGAATCCGACCAGATCCTTCCAAGTCCATATTATCTGGTTAGCATCCAATGCTCCATGGCTAGTGAGACCAAGCCATCAACCATGTCATATGCTAGTCTAGTGGGCTGCGCGCGCGTCCACACAACCCTTTTGACTAGGGACCTTTTAGGACAGTCATCATATAATGCATAGTCCCACAAACAAGTCACGTACTTGATGATACACATCATTGATAATGTCCAAGGACTATCTTTATTCATAAACGCATAGGAAATATCATCATACATGATTGCCTCTAGGGCATATCTCCAACAGCCGCAATCCAGTTGGGGTTGTGGCGGAGGCCGGATTGCTAATCTAGCTTTGGACGAACTGGGCTGTCGTTTTGTGGGGTAGACCGCACTCGTTTGATAGTGTCTGGGGGCTTGACGGCCGGGGTAATATTCAGCTTGATAAGGCCACCCTCTGCTTCAGCTGCGAGAGCCATGGTATGCTCCTCAGTACAGAGGGAGCGCTCCATGTTCCCATTGACTGTAATAACGCCGCGAGGTCCGGGCATTTTGAGCTTTAGGTAAGCATAATGTGGGACCATGTTGAAGCCGGCGAAGGCGGTTCTTCCGAGCAGTGCGTGATAACCGCTGCGGAAAAGGGGTGACGTCGAAGATCAACTCTTCGTTTCTGAAGTCGTCCGGTGAACCAAAGACCACTTCCAGTGTTACTGAGCCCATGCAGCGGGCTTCAACGCCAGGTATAATCCTTTGAAGGTGGTTTTGCTGGGCTTGATTCTTGATGAATCGATGCCCATTTTGCAAACAATGTCCTGATAAAGAAGGTTAAGGTTGTTCCTGCCATCCATAAGGTCTCGTGTGAGATGTTATCCGTTGATAATTGGGTCGAGGACCAATACTGCCGAACCTTCATGACAGATACTGGTTGGATGGTCTCTGCGATTGGAAGTGATCGGACAGGCTGACCATGGATTGAATTTTGGGGCGACTGGCTCTATGGCATAGACGTCTCTTAGTGCACGCTTGCGCTCCTTTTTGGGAGTATGTGTAGCATATATCATATTCACCGTTTTTACCTCGTGGGGAAATCTCTTCTGTTGCCCTGTGTTCGGTGGGCGAGGCTCTTCACCATCGTCCTCGCTGGGCAGCCCCTTCCACTTATGTTTGGCATTTAGCTTGCTGGCCTGTTTAAAGACCCAACAATTCATGTTGTTATGATTAGCAGGCTTATCAGGGGTGCCATTAATCTGGCAAGGCCGATCAAGTATTTTATCCAAACTAGATGGACCATCCTTGTTTCCTTTGAATGGCTTCTTGCACTGACCGGGTTTAGAGCCACTAAATCCGGCGTTGACCGTCGTGTCTTCGGTATCTTCATTATTGCTTTGATGTTTGTGTTTGTTGTGTCATGGCTTGCCATTGCCATCCCTGGCTTCAGAGGTGCCAGGGTCGCTGGTGTTGTTGCTTCTGCAAGCTAGCTAGCTATCTTCTCCCACGCAAAAGCAGGTCATTAGTGCGGTAGGGGCTGCCATGGACTTCTATTTTTCTTAGACGAGGTGTCGGGCGAGCCACTCATCTCGGACGCTGTGTTTAAAGGCCGTGAGGGCTTCAGCATCTGGACGTTCCACAATTTGGTTCTTTTTAATGAAGAACCTGGTCCATAGCATCCGGGCTGATTCTCCGGGTTGCTGGACTATGTGACTAAGGTCATCGGCGTCTGGGGGCCGAACATAGCTTCCTTGGAAGTTGTCTGTAAAGGCATCCTCCAAGTCTTCCCAGCTGCCAATAGAGTTTTCTGAGAGGCTATTTAACCAGTCCGTGTTGGTCCCCTTAATTTTAGTGGGAGGTATTTGATGGCATGGAGATCATCACCACGGGCCATGTGAACATCAAGAAGAAAATCTTCGATCCATACTGCGGGATCTGTAGTACCGTCACATGATTCAATGTTCACGAGTTTAAACCCTTCAGGGAACTAGTCCTCCATCACGTCATCGGTGAAGCATAAGGGGTGTACGGCACCGCTGTATCGAGCGATGTCGCGACGCGATTCGGATGAAGTCCGAATGCATTTTTCGGCCCGGGTGCGGTTGTGCCTATCGCGCCAGGCCTGATGGTCGTCCTCTCGCGTTGGAGCATGCCCCCTTGACCCATAGATTGATCTTGTCTGACCGGCTCTATTGTCTAGGTCCTTGCATAGGTAATAGGTATAGCCCTGGGACGCTACCTCCATGCCTCGACGGCTGGGTGGAGCGGGCTGGTGTTCGGCGTAAATAATCGGTCTGTCCCGTCCATGTGGTGGTGGGTCAGGTTCGTCAGCAGGTTTATACTTTGGCGGTATTGGCTCAAGGGCCTCGTCATCAAATTGTGGTAGAAGCTTGCGCTTCGGGTAGCTCTTGGTTGGGCATTTGATGCCATATTCCTCGGCTTCCAGGACTTTAGTCCATCTGTCATTGTGCCTATCTTGATTGGCTTGGAGTTGCTACTGCTTCTTGTTTAGGCTTCTCACAGTGGCGATTAGCCAGCGCTTAAAGTGCTCTTGTTCGAGGGGTTCTTCCTGCACGGTGAAGTCTTCATCACCGAGGCTCACATCCTCTTCAGAGATCGGTAGGTAGTTACTATCCTCCAAGTCCTCGTTCCTGAAAGGATCGTTGGGGTCAACTTTCCCATTCTCCCAATCATCTCGTTCGGATGTTGGCTCGACAGGGGCTTCGGGGTCTTCGGCATTCTTCGGAGTGTTATTGTCTTTGGTGCCGGTATTGCTGTCTTTTTGGGATGCGGTTTTGAGCGGCGCCGCTGATGTCAATGCTTTGGAGGTGGTTGAGCAGGCTTGTCCTCAACTGGATCCTTCTTGTTGTCATCATCATCCTCTTTGGGTGTGTCTACCATGTAGACATCGTATGTGGAGGTGGCCGTCCAACATCCGGTAAATGGTGGGTCTTGGCCTTGTTCATCTCCGGCATCGTCGTCCAAGCCGTCGATATCTTCGGAGGCGTAGTCCAGCATGTCGGTTAAGTCTTCGAAAGTGGCTATGAAGTGGGTGGTAGGTGGGACGTAAAATTCCCTGCTCTCAGCCCCTGGTCCGGGCTGGGCGTAATTCGGAAGCGATTCCTCTGTAATGGCGAGGGGTCGCATTAAGTCAAGAGCCTCGTTTAGGAGCGAGGTTTGGATAGGGAAGCGAGAGTCCGTGGGGGCAGCCGGGGTGAGAGCTTCCTGGCCACGCTCGCTTGATGCGGACCTCAAGAATTCAGATCTGGAGTCCGAGGGGGAGTCCGGCACTTTAGCGACAAGGGGAGCCCGGTTCGTCTTTGGGTTTGCCGATGACGCAGTCCCCTCCAGATCTCTGGTAGCAGGTTCCATAATTGCAGGGAGTTCGGCAGGCTCTAAACTCCCATCTTTGGACCTCGTAGTCTGCTCTGGATCTAAGGCCAGAGCGGTGGTCGGGGCCGCGAACCCTTCAAAGATCAAGTCGCCTCGGATATCTGCGACATAGTTTAGATTTCCAAAACTGACCTAATGACCAGGGGCATAGCTGTCGATTTTCTCAAGGTGGCCAGTCGAGTTGGCACGCAGTGCGAAGCGGCCGAATACGAAAATTTGGCCAGGGAGGAATGTCTCCCCCAAGACGGCATCATTGTGGATGATCGAACGAGCCATTGAACCTTCTGTCGACAGCACAGAGGAACTCTCAATGCAAGCACCAATGTCGGTGTCAAAATAGGCCGATCTCGGGTAGGGGATCCCGAACTATGCGTCTGAGGATCGAAGGTAACATGAGGCAGGGGACACGATGTGTACCCAGGTTCGGGCCCTCTTAATGGAGGTAATACCCTCCTTCCTGCTTGATTGACTTTGATGAGTATAGGGGTTACAAGATTTGATCAACCTTGAGATTGTAATGGCTAAACCCTAGATGTCTAGCCTGTATGATTATGTCGCCTCTATGGACTAAACCCTCCGGTTTATATAGACAGCGGGGGGCCTAGGGTTGTACAGAGTCAGTTTTACAGAGAAAGGAATATTCACATCTGAATGCCAAGCTTGCCATCCACGCAAAGGAGAGTCCCATCCAGACACAGGGGAAGGCCTTCTATCTTGTATCTCCTTGGCCCATCAGTCCGGCCCATATCACCTAGCCCGGACGCCCGGGGACCCCCTAATCCAGGACTCCCTCACAGGGTGCGCGCCTCCCCCAGAGCGAGTAGGCCCCACCACTATGCCTAATGGAGCCACTGGCCCTCAAGCGCCTCCATAGCGTCTCCGTGCCGTCCAAGCGACTGGTTAGGAACAGAGAGGGCGCGGCTGGAGCGCCCAAGATGTGATTCTATCCCAATCACGTGATGAATTCATGATTGGGGCACAACCACATTTCGAGTGCATAGCAAGGTGGATATCATTACAACATACCATGTACTGAATAGATGAGAATACAAGATAAAGGCTTGCACTCGCAACTAGTTACAACATTCATACAACAATACATCAATACATAGCAACCATCATACAGAAGAGCAGGATCCGACTACGGATGAAATCAAACGAAAAAGAAGAACGACATCTACCCTGCTAATCCCAGGCTCCCCCGACCCGGAACCTATCCCTTGCTCGAAAAAGAAGAAGAAGAAAAACTCCAAAAACCATCAAGCATCGCTCTCACGTGAGATCATCGCATTACGTGAACCTGCAACTGTTGTAGTAAACTGTGAGCCACGAGGACTCAGCAATCTCATTACCATGGGTATCAAGACTAGAAAAGCTTAATGGTAAGGAAAGGATAAGTGGTGAGGTCGCAGCAAGCAGCTAAGCATTTATGGTGGCTAACATACGAGTACAAGAGTAAGATGAGAAACACGCAAACGATCGCAAACTAGTAATGATCAAGAAGTGATCCTGAACACTTATGAGTCAAACATAACCCCACCGCGTTCTCTTCCCGAACCTCGTCGAAAAGAGACCGTCACAGTTATGCACACAGTTGGTGTGTTTTATTCGAGTTTACTTCAAGTCCTCTACAACCGGATATTAACAAATTCCCGTCTATCACATAACCGCGGGCATAGCTCTCGAAAGTTTGAACCCTGCAAGGGTGTCCCAACTTAGCCCATGACAAGCTCACGATCTGCAGAGACAATCCTCCATAGCGGGACACCCGATCAGACTCGGAATCCCGGTGCACAAGACATATCGACAATGTTATAACAAAACCAGCAAGACCTCCCGATGCATCGACCTAGCTTGATAGGAGTAGCGCGGTCTCATTCTCAGGGTACACCGGATGAGCTACGCGTACAGGCATATACCAAATACCGCAAGTTGCCTTGGGGCGGCCCTGCATAGTGCTCTAGTTTGGACCAACACTCATGTGGAGCACTAGCCTGGGGGTTGATTAAAAATCTACGAGGGTGGCAAGTCCCTGTGCAAGTTTTAGTTGTTATTAGGAAAATGGTAAAACCAAGGTTGGGCCTTGCTGGAAGAGTTTTATTCAAAGCAAAATGTCAAGAGGTTCGCATACCCCTCATTGTGTTACAGACGCAAAATCAAGGAGCATAACACTGTTATGACGGAAACTAGGGCGGCAAGAGTGGAACAAAACACTAGGCATAAGGCCGAGCCTTCCACCCTTTACCAAGTATATAGATGCATTAATTAAATAAGACAAATTGTGATATCCCATGATATCCATGTCCCAACATGGAACAACCTGCAACTGCACCTGCAACTAGCAACGTTATAAGAGGGGCTGAGCAAAGTGGTAACCTAGCCAAACAATGGTTTGCTAGGAAGGGTGAAAAGGTTAGAGGTTTTCATGGCAATTTGGGAGGCTTGATAAACAAGTGGTAGGTAGCGCGACATAGCGATACAGCGAACTACTAGCATAGGAAAGATAGTAGTGAGATCCAAGGTGACGGTCTTCTTGTCTGAAATCCTGCTAGGAAGAAGAATGAGTGCATGAAGAAGACAAGCCAACATAGTCAAACGGATCCTCCCAATCGCAACGTAACCAGAACTATCAAGGAAAAGTGCTACCGCAAAGAAGAAAACATCAAGGTAAACAACCATCACATAAACATGGCATGATGCACAATCAAGTATGATGCATGTCCGATTTAATGAGGCATGGCATGGCGAAGTGCACAAACAATACTACAAGTTAAGTGGAGCTCAATATGCAATGAGTTGCATATTGGAGAAACACCACATTCAATTACTTAGTTCACTCTCGTTTATGTAACCAACAATATTAAATGTTGTTAATCATGGAAAGAGGTGAAGCATAATAAAACTACCTATCTAGGCAAATGTAAGAGAGGCCGGAAATAACAAACAACAATTCTGGAAAGTCCTCATGTGCATATTTTAGATTTGGTACTGTTCTGCCCTAAACCATAATTTAGAGTTGTTAAACATCCAATATGAGTGCACCATGTTAAACTATGCATTTTTCTACCCCATTTACATATAAAGTTTAATTAAAATGGAGCTACGGTTATTTAGTTATGAAATAAATCATTTTACCATGGCATTTGAGCAAATTTAAACAAACAACATTTTAAACATTTTAAACATAGATGAAAGTGGCATATTATGAAACTAGATAAAACTTTGAGCATTTTACATGTTTAAATCATTTTAATCCGATGCACAGTTTATGAGTTATTATATGCATGATGTTTGATGGGTTTTCTGCAAAACTGGCGTTCAATGGAATAATAGGCAAATTCGTTCAGGAAAAAACAACACGGGCCGAATCTGGCTGGGCACAACAGGAACACGCACTGAGGGGGAAGCTCACCATGGGCTCGGCCCAGTCGGTGGAAGAGGGTGCATAAGGTGAGGCGAGCTAGCCATGCAGCGCTATGGCCCACCCAGTGGATCTAGGGGTCGACGGGCGCGACGCTGGGCCGGCTTGGGATCGAGGCCAAGATCAACGAGGGAAAACGGGAGTGTTGCGCTCTGCTCGTTGCCTCATTCCTGAAGTCGAGGATTGAGCAGTGGGGGTCGAAGTCAGGCAGCGGCGCAGCTGCACAGGCAAGGGTGCGTGCATTGGGGAAGGCTTGCAGCGCGGCTCCCGATGCCAGATCCGGGCGGCAGCGTGATGGAGCTCATCCATGGCACGAGCAAGGTGACCTGGAGAGACAGAGATGCGGCCAAAAGTGAAACAGGGGGAGGGAAGGAGAGAGAGACACAGGGAGATGGCAGAGAGCAATGGACTATTGGGGGTGGTGCTCCGATGAGCCTTGGGCAGCGCACACCGACGAGGACGATGGGGACAAGGAGTCGACGACGCGTAGCTGCTGGTTCCAGCGAACTCCGAACGAAGCGGCGGGGACCTTGGGGTGACGCGGATGACCGCGAGGCAGGAGGAGGCATGTGGTGCTGGTGGCCTACTCCGGCAAGCTGGGACTCCGGCGAGGAACCGGAGGCGGCGATGGTTGGAGAGGCCCTCAGGCACGAGGTCCTTGCGACTGGAGATCGAGCGGACAAGGCATCAGGCTCCTCCCGAGCGTGGCTGGCGGCATGGGGATCGAGAGGTGGCTGGCTCAGGTTGGCTGCGAGGGGATTTTGGATCGGGGGTCGGGTAGGATTGGTGGGGATCAACATATGGAAGGATCGATGGAGACTGATTGGCTCGGTGAAGAAAACAAGGGAGGTGGGTGGCGGCAGTGGGTGAGGGGATGGATGGATGGGACATCTAGGTCTAGCGTTCCATCTATTTAAATACCATGTAGGAAATTGGTAGGGATATCTAGCCCCTCTGATCGTAATCGAACGGACAAAAAAAGATAGGCTATGGAGTCCAAACAATGAACCGATGATGTTTAGGGGATGTTTGGGGATGACCCGGACCCAAAGGAGATGAGTGAGTGGGTCGGGTTCGAGTAATTTTCGGACGCACATGAGGGGTTTGACGAAAGGCCATGGAGACAAGGGGTTTGAGAACTAAGTAGAGAGACTCTGGCTTAGGCAAGATAGAAAAACAAAGATCCATGTTGCATGGGGTCCAGGAAAGGTCAAGGGAGACAAACGGGAAGCGACACTACGAACGGATGCAAGTTTTGAAAAATGGCGGAAATGGATTGCCGATGCAATGCAAATGATGACATGATGAAACGCAACAAACAAAATAAAACATATGACGGTCACGCAAAACATGTAAGGCGTCTGGAGCATTGGTCTCGGGTCGTCACAGCGGCGTAGTCACCACCGACACTGTCAGGAGCCGGCCAATGATGCGGTCTACATCATTATCACGGATACCAAGCACAGCTACAGAGGCCATGGCACGGGCCCAGTTGCTGTTGAGGTTCCCACCAGCGGCCGACCAGATGGATGAATCGAGAGCCACCATTCCAAGTATGATTGGCTTCGTCGAGGCCGGGGGCTCACAGCGAGTTGGCCCGACACAACCTCCCCAGGGGATGACCATGGCTCGCGTTGCTGGCTGTACGGAAGGGCACACCCCCACTATGTAGTCCCCACCACGTCCACAAACGCGAGACCCATAGAATCAAGAACCTGACGGCGTCTTGATGGCCTCTTCTGACACTCGAGCACGTCTAGGCCAACGGCGAGCCCCGGAGGACCGGTGGAGGGGAGGCAGACACGTCGTCATTGAGCGACGCTGCAACGACCACCGTTGGACCAGCAGGTGCGATGGACCGGGCGTCGACGAGCCCGTTCTCGAGGATGGCGGGTGCCTGCCTTTCGAGGTTGGGTGCCCTGCCTATACTCATGAGCTACGGCAAGTCCGCTTCCCATCCGCTTGCACGTTCAAGCTATAGATACCCGAGAACTACGACGGGAGGCTGAACCCAGCAGAGTTCTTGAGCATCTACACCATCATTGTTCGAGCTGCCAGGGGAAGAGATGAGAAGGTGTTCGCCAACTACTTCCCTTTGGCACTCATGTCCAATGTGAGGTCTTGGCTGATGCACCTACCAGAGAACTCCATCTCGTCATGGGATGACTTATGCCATGAATTCATTGGCGCCTTCACTGGCGGCCATCAAGAACCAGGACGGCCTAGCGACTTGCAGCATCTCCAGCAGAAAGAAGGAGAGACTCTACGGAAGCATTTGCAGAAGTTCAGCAGAGTCCACAGAAATATCCTAGATATCCACCCGACAGCTGCGATAGTTGCCTTCCAATCCAATGTGCACAACCGCAGGATACGTTCCAAGATGAACGTGTGATTGCCCAACACGGTGAAGGATCTTTACACCTTGGTGGACAAGGGTGCTCGGGTGGAGGAAGGGAGGAAACTTCATGGAGAGGAGGATTGCATCAACATCGACTCAGAGGATGATGATCAATCCACCAGTCAGAAGAAGAAGAACAAGAAGCACAACTAGAGGCACAAGGATAAGGAAGTGATGAACGTCAGAGGATCGAGCACACCTAGTACCGGCAAGAAGGCTAAGGCCAAAGTCCTCGACAAGGAAGTTGTCGCGTGCACTGACTGCCGGGAGGCTGCGGTTGCCGAGAAGGCTGGCAAAGGTGATGGGTTGTATTGCAACATTCATCAGACCAAAGGCCATGATCTCCAAGAGTGTCATTAGGTAGAGAAGCTCGTTAACAAGCAGAGGCCTGAATATGAGAAATGTGACAAGGAAAATGGTCAGAATGGTGCTTGCGGGAAGGGCCAAGGCGGTGAAGCAAATCGCCCCGGCAAGGGTTTTCGGAACCAAGGGAAGCCCTCCATGGGACTTGAGAAGGAAGTTTGCGATGATGAAAGTGATGGAGGGGATGAAGAGGAAACCAGCGAGCAGGAATTCCAGAAGGCCACTAACGCCCTGTGCATTCATGGTGGTGCATCTTTGCACTCCTCTCGCCACCAACTTAAACAGTGGGCACGTGAGGTCAATGTCGTGGAGCCAGTGGCAGAGTCTCGGAAGCCACTCAAATGGTCACGCACGCCCATCATCTTCGACGAAGAGGACCATCCTGACCGCACCACCACGGTAGGGTGTTTGCCGTTGTTGGTCTCACTACAAGAAATTTGTCAACTTGTGACCTTCTGTTAGTGACCCTAGAAGAATTGGTCATAAATTTATGACCATTTTAGACTAATTGGTCAAAATCTATTCGGGGGTCTCCAAGCCCTAACCCATCACGACCATTCTTGTTAGAAAGGTCATAATTTTATTAGAGGAAATGGTCGTAAAGCGGGAAGCACTGTCCACTACCTCACGCCTAGCTGATAACGACCAATAAAAAATGGTCACTACACTTGAGTTTGAATGAATTAGGATGATTAGGCAGCCACCTCGCTTATGTGTCACTGTCTAGGTGTCATTTTTTCTTCAATGTTAATATTCAATAGACAGACGGGGCACACACTGAGAGGCAGGACCCATTTGACAGGTGGGGCCGGGCGCTTAATTCGCCCAAAAAAATGCGTGAGGCGGGACTCGAACCCATAACCTCGCGCTTGCCTCGCTCGCTAGCTACCGCTGGGCTAGAGAGGGACAGTTGCTCATGTATGGGAATTTATCTATACATTATATAAAACTATGGCTCTCTTGTATCATTGACAAGTGGGACCTTCCGACCAGGTGGCATCCAACAGAGGAACAATGACAGGCGGGACCCATTTGACAGGTAGGTGATCGAGCGTTTAATTCCCTAAAAAATTGTGCTAGCGGGGACTAGAACCCACGACCTGGCGCTGGGTTCGCTCGTTCTGTACCGCTGGGATAGAGAGGGATTGTTGCTAATGTGTGGGTAGTTTTCTATATAGTATATAAAACCACGGCTCTCTCGTATCAGTTACAAGTGGGACCTTCCGACCAAGTGGCGGCAGGTGGCATCGAATAGAGCAACACTTAGCGTTTTTCTAGGTCTTCCGACCAGGTGGCAGCGAGCGGCGGCGGAAGAAACTAGCAGGGGCGGGCGGCGGGCGGAAGCAACCAGCAGGGGGCGGGGCGGAGGCGGGGGCGGGGCTGGCGGCCGAAGCAACCAGCAAGGGACGCTCGCCTTGCCCACGACCTCGCCGCAGGTGACCTCGCCCACGGCCTCGCGGCGGAAGCAACCAGCAGGGGGCGGTGCGGAGGCGGGGGCGGGGCCGGCAGTGGAGATAACCAGCAGGGGGCGGAGGCAAGGCAAGGCGTGGAGGCGAAGCGACCAGCAGGGGCGTGGGCGACCGACGGTGGTGGGGGCGGGGGCAGGAACAGCGTCCTCGCCCACATAAGGAGAGGCTCGCCAAGCATGGGGGACTCGCCGCCGCCGCAAGCACACCTCCCGGTATGCACCCCTCACCTCACCTGAGCATGGATTTCAGTGGGAGATGGATTTCAGTCAGATGTTCTTCTGCATAGATGAATTTTGTTGATGCACTGTTAGGAGTTAGGAGATAGCTTTCTTGTTTGGTAGATATTGCATAGATGAATTTTCTTGATGTACTGTTAGGAGTTCTTCAGCTTGTTTGTTAAGAATTCTTCAGGCCTTGTTAGGTTAAGATTTGGGGGGAATTTGAGCTAGATGGCCTCAGTTGTTCTTCAATTGTTTGTCTAAAGATTGTTAGGATCATAGTAACTGTAATTGATAGAAACAACATAGTATTTGTTTGGATCTAGCTAGCCTGGTCTTCGCAGAAACATGATCCTTCTAAATCTTGGTTTGGTTTAATTTGAATTAGCCTTCTCTACAACATAAATTCATGCCAATTTCAGTGTTGGTTTCATTTATAGTTTGGTTTGTTTCAATGTTGTGGTTAGGCAATTAGCATATAAAATTTTCTGGATTTTTAGCTGCCATTACTGCCATCCATTTTCATTAATTAATCTTGATGCACTTAGATTGATTTGCTAAGTTGCAACAATTTGTTGTCTTTGGCAGATGGACAGAAGCTGGATTAGAAAAGGAGTTAGAAAGTTTTCGAAAGAACATATGAAAGGAGTTGATGATTTCATGGCATTTGTTCGGGCAAATTTTGCAAACAATGCTCACATTCTTTGCCCATGCTGTGAATGCCTCAACCATCCAAGAATGGCTCAAGGAAGAGTGGAAGATCATCTACTTCTTAATGGGATGTCCAGCACATATGATAGATGTATATATCATGGAGAACCTTTAGATGGACAACCTCAACATTTTGAAGCTGATACACAGGCCCCTCATATGATGGGTGGTGGTGATGCTGGCATTGATTTAATGGAAAAGGTTTTGCGAGATAATGTTGGTTTGGAGGAAAAGGATGGGCATGAAGATGATAGGATTCCTGACCTATTGAAGGATTTGTACGATGCCGAAGATCATGCTGATGGACAGAAGTTGTTGTTTGCTGAGGTGTTAGAGGAGGCGAAGCGCGCAGCTCATGAAGGGGGTAAATTTTCAAGATTTACCTTCACCGTGAAGTTACTCCACATCAAGTCTTTCTACCGGATTAGCAATGTTGCATTCAACGCAATACTCCGCCTTTTGAGCTTGCAATTCCCTGATAGTTGTGTTCCCAGATCTTATGATGAAGCATTGAGCATAATCCGCAGGTTGGGGTTAGGTTATGTGTCAATACATGTGTGCCCAAATAACTGCATCTTGTTTCAGAAGGATTTAGCAAAGCATGACAGCTATCCAAAATGCAATGCCTCTAGGTGGAAAGATGCTGATGGGAAGAAGTCAATACCGGAGAAGGTACTAAGGCACTTTCCGTTGATACCAAGTCTGCAGTGGATGTTCATCTCGAAGAAATCATCACGTGAGGTACAGTGGCACCAGCTGAAGCGGCAACCTATGGACAATGAGCTGAGCCATCCAGCGGATGGAGAGGCATGGAAAGAGTTTGACCGTATACATTTAGATTTTGCTGCAGATCCAAGGAACATAAAACCTGGCATTGCCACATATGGGTTTAATCCATTTGGGAACATGAGCATGTCTTATAGCATGTGGCCAGTTTTTGTGGTGTCGTACAATCTGCCACCATGAGCATGCATGGATCAGTCCAACTTCATGATGTCATTGCTTATCCCAGGTCCAGAGTCTCCGGGAAAGGGTTTTGATGTCCTTATGGAGCCCCTCGTAGAAGAACTGCTCCAGCTCTGGACTGGTGTGCCTACATACGATGCCTTTAGTCCGGAAGAAAAGTTCAATCTACATGCTGCAATCATATGGTCCATCCATGATTTCCCGGCTCTGCACACTCTGTCTGGGAGGATCACAGCGGGTTATAAGGCATGTGTCCATTGTGACAAAGACCCTTGCTCAAAGAGAATAAGGAGCAAGATCTGCTATATTGGGCACCGCCGCTTTCTTCCCCGAAACCATCACTGGCGAAGCAGCAAAGATTTTAATGGTGAGAATGCAACCCGTGACAAGCTAGCTAAATTCAATAAAGAAGAGCTGGAGCAGCAACTTGAAAAGGTTAAAGATGTGAGACCAGGAAAGCTTGTGAAGAAAAGAAAGCATGAGGATGGTCAATGTTGGGACCAGAGGTCTTGTTTGTGGGACCTTCCATACTGGGCTGATCTAAAATTAAGGCATAATCTCGATGTAATGCACATTGAGAAAAACATATGCGAGAATATGCTAGGGACATTTCTAAACATTGAAGGGAAGACAAAGGACACGGTTAGTTCTAGGCTTGATTTGGAGGACATGGGCATAAGAGAATATTTGAATGTACAGCACAATGAAGATGAAGATTCATTTGAAATGTCACGAGCATGGTATACAATGAGTAGTAGTATTCCAAATTGAGCCCCTGGCAAAGATAGGGTAGTAGTATTCTAAGTGTTCACAAGTGCATTGCTTTTTTTGTCACTTTTGCTATCATAAATATCCACAAGTGCATTGCTTTTCTCATTTTTATCACTTTTGCTATCATAAACTTGGTGTTGTTCCTATTTATGTCCAGTCCTGTTTATGGTAACTTGTTGTTTAATTACAATGCTGCTTTTCAGAGAAGTGAGATGGCTAGCTTGGAAGGTTTCGAGTTCTTCGAGATCGTAATTGAGAAATCTTGCAATAGGCAGGTATATTTATCATCACTCATCTCTTTATCATCACTCTGCTGTCTAGTGCTTGGTTGGCACAATTAACCACTACTTGACCCTCGCTGCAGAGGCTGCCTGACAAGTTTGAGAAGATGCTCGCCGGCCGTGAGCCCCACAAAGTGAAGCTGCGGGAGGCCGACAGCGAGCTTCGCAGGCTGTGGTACGTGTTGGTGGTGTTCGATGGCGAAGGCCACATGTACCTAGGGCCCGGCTGGGATCATTTCGCCCGCGCCCATGAGCTACAGCTTGGGTACTTCCTTGTCTTCCGCTACGATGGCGACGCCATGTTCACCGTGAAGATGTTCGACAACACCATGTGCCGCATGTACTACCATCGCGACGACGATGCCAGTAAGCTCTCTGCCTCTCTTCTTCCTGTCCTTTTGGCTTCCTCTACCTGCACGACGGCAACACCATGTTCACACTTTGTTGCATTTGGCCAGGCAATGGGAGCAGCAGCGGGGATGACGAGGAGTAGAGCAGGGATGACGAGGAGCAGAATGGGGATGACGAGGACCTTGCTATGATGGTGGCTGATGATGACCCTGCTATGGTGGTGGCGGATGAAGACCTTGCTATGGTGGTGGCTGACGACGACCCCGCTATGGTGGTGGCAGACGACGACCTTGCTATGGTGGCTGACGACGACCTCGCGATTGTGGTGCCCAATGATAACCTCACAATGGTGGTGCCTGACAATGACCTCGTGATGGTGGTGGCGCCTGCAATCCCACAGCTTGGCGACAGGACCATGCCAATTGTGGTAGAGGAGTACATCCGCATTAGGATTCGCCACTCTGAGCGCATCAGGTTGATGAAGGAGAAGAAGGAGGAGTGAAGATGGTAAGAAATGAAGTGGCAATGTTAAGCATGTTAGGTTTAAGCATGTTAGTGTAATCTAAACATGTTAATGTTAAGTATATCAGGTTTAATTTTGTCCATGCTCATGGATGCTGTATGATAGTGTCATCTAAACATGTCAATTTCTTAATTATGAATATTCAGTTTGGTAATTGATGGGAATTGAAATTTTTTTATGCATGCTCATGGATGAAATATAAAATTATGGGTTTTTGTGCATGCTCATGTATGAAACAATATAAGTTTCTATTTTTGAATGCTAAAAATATGACTCAAACCCTAGCCACGGACGACTGTCGCGATGAAATCGGACGGTTTTTGAAAACACCGTAAAAAATTCAAAAACCATTTTTCATTTTTTGAATGCTAAAGACATGCGTTTTTCATGAAGCGGCTACAAGGAGGGTCACTCCAAACGGCGCCATTCCATGTCTATCTCAAAGTAGACCCTGTTTTACGGACGGTCGCCAAAAAGCATGCATTTCCGACCCTCGTAGCTACTCCCGGCCATTCAGACCACCTTCGACCGATTCAGCTAGAACCGACTGGAATTTGAACTGCGGGTCCTCCATAGCTTGCTCGTTATTTTTTGCCAAAAATCATTTTTAGCTTCACAGGTAGGCATTTCATCAATGAATCGACAACAGATTGGCACGACTCAAACCCTAGCCACGGACGACCGTCACGACGAAATCGGCCGGTTTTTGAAAACATCGTAAATAATTCAAAAAAATCAAAAAATGGGAGACCTCCGCGTCACACCATCAAATGTGGCCTACCGACTAGCAAAAATACTAAACTTATTTACCAGTGTTTTTTGAAAAAGTGTTCTAAAAAACGACCTACCATGAACGAAGATCCATGGCTTTCAAGCCAAACTAGCAACGATATGGCCGCGTCCGTTGAATAGTTTTTGATAATATGCCCAAATTTGGCGCATGACTCCGTCTTATGATGGCAAAAAATGTTGCCAAAGCGAGGTTCCAACTTGTTTAACAAAAAAACCGTTTTTCATTTTTTGAATGCTAAAGACATGCGTTTTTCGTGAAGCGGCTACAAGGATGGTCACCCCAAATGGTGCCATTCCATGTCTATCTCACAGCAGACCCTGTTTTACGGATGGTCGCCAAAAAGCATGCATTTCTGACCCTCATAGATACTCCCGGCCATTCAAACCACCTTCGGCCGATTCAGCTGGAACCTGATGGAATTTGAATTGCGGGTCCTCCATAGCTTGCCCGTTATTTTTGCCAAAATTAATTTTTAGCTTCAAAGGTAGGCATTTCATCAAAGAATCGACAACAGATTGGCACGACTCAAACCCTAGCCACGGACGGCCGCCATGACGAAATCGGCCGGTTTTTGAAAACATCGTGAAAAATTCAAAAAAATCAAAAAATGGGTGACCTCTGCGTCACATCATCAAATTTGGCCTACCAACTAGCAAAAATACTAAACTTGCAATATCGGTGTTTTCTTGAAAAAGTGTTCTCAAAAACGACCTACCATGAACGAAGATCCATGGCTTTCAAGCTAAACTAGCAATGATTTGGCCGCATCCGTTGAATAGTTTTTGATAATATGCCCAAATTTGGCACATGCCTCCGTCTTGTGATGGCAAACAATGGTGCTAAAGCGAGGTTCCAACTTGTTTACCAAAAAAACGGTTTTTCATTTTTTGAATGCTAAAGACATGCGTTTTTCATGAAGCGGCTACAAGGAGGGTCACCCCAAATGGCGCCATTCCATGTCTATCTCAGAGTAGACCCTATTTTATGGACGGTCGCCAAAAAGCATGCATTTCCAACCCTCGTAGCTACTCCCGGCCATTCAGACCACCTTCGACCGATTTCGCTGGAACCGGCT
Organism: Triticum dicoccoides; assembly: GCF_002162155.2. Taxonomy (NCBI): domain Eukaryota; kingdom Viridiplantae; phylum Streptophyta; class Magnoliopsida; order Poales; family Poaceae; genus Triticum; species Triticum dicoccoides. Next base: position 181,316,434 of record NC_041388.1, on the reverse strand, counting down.
GGAATTTCAACTGCGGATCCTCCATAGCTTGCCCGTTATTTTTGCCAAAAATCATTTTTAGCTTCACAGGTAGGCATTTCATCAAAGAATAGACAACAGATTGGCACGACTCAAACCCTAGCCACGGACGGTCATCGCGACGAAATCGGCCGGTTTTTGAAAACATCATAAAAAATTCAAAAAAATGGGTGACCTCCGCGTCACAACATCAAATGTGGCCTACCAACTAGCAAAAATACTAAACTTGCAATAGCAGTGTTTTCTTGAGCTACTCGGTATGATTTTAACCATGATTTCTACAAAGTTTACAAAAAAATCTGATTTTTTCTGCCTCCAAACCTCTAAAAAGTGGTCAAAATTTCCCTCCCACCCCACCAAATTTTCCCTCCAACCCCACCAAAATTTCCCACCACTTTTCTCCCACTACCATGTGGGACCCACCACCCCTCTCCCACTAAACACGCGGGATGCCACTCCCCTCCCCAACCACTCCCCAAAATTTCCCCATTCCACTCCCCTGCTCTCTCCCCGACGAACCCTAGCTCTGCGCCGCCCCGCTCCCACCCCCTTCCTACTCCGCGCCGCCCCGCGCCCACTCCCTCCGTTGCTTCGTGCCGCCCCACCATGCCGCTGCACCGCCTCACGGCACCACGGTGCGCCACCCTCCCCGACGATGAATCCATCCTTCTCTCACCCCTCGACGACATTGGCTACATCGACGGCTACATCGACCGCCCCGACTACGACTACATCAACGACAGTGACTACATCATCCACATCAGCGACGGTGGCTACATCATCCACATCATCAACGATCGACAACGGCAGGTACCCCTCTCCTCTCCCCTCTCCCCTCGTTCTTCTAGGGTTTGGTAGATCCCCCTCCTAGTCGATATAGGGTTAGGATTCGGTCAATCTAGGGTTAGGATTCGGTTGATCTAGGGTTAGGATTCGGTCGATCTACGAGCTCCTGGTGGTTCTTGTTCATGTTCATCTAGGAGCTCCTGGTGGTTTGTTTGATCCCCCTCATGGTTTAGGGTTCATATTGATTTTAGGGGATGGGGATGGATGAGGAAGTGAATGAGGTTAGAGGAAGACCTCTCTCTAGTTCATGTTGCTTGTGTATGATTTTAGGGTTCATGTTGCTTGTGTATGATTTTAGGGTTCATGTTGCTTGTGTATGATTTAATTACTTAGCTTGTATCAGTAGCACTTGGAGAAGGTGCCCCTCAGGGCCTCTCATGCTGCCCATTCTTGTTGTTTTGAGGTTATGGGTGGGTTTCCTATGCGTTTGGTTATATTGTGCTTGTGCGTTGGTCTAGTTCGTGGCGTGTTTACCCGCTCTTGTGAGCGGGGCGCTGTGTCACTGATGTTTCTGAACCTGATGTTTATGCCATATCTCTCTGATGAGATGTATGGGCAAGTGAATGCTGTCATCATCACGATTCACCCCTATGAAACCAGATCTGGCCTTTTTTTGCAGGTATGTCATTCTTTTTTTACTCAAACACCAAAGCAATCCGTGTTAAGTAGACGGTGCTATGTTTAGTCACCATGCTATAGTGGAATTACATTATTCACATGAGCATTTCTTTATCAGCATAAAGGCCGTCCTGTGTGGCCCTATGGCCTTTTTTGTTGTTATTGTTGTTGAAAAGACCGGGAACTTTATTGAGCAGTTGACAGTGTCACAATTCTGCAAGCACAAGTCGGTTGAATGCTCCCTCCTTGAATCTATAGCTAAGAAATCTGCAACCTAATTTTTTCGTACGACTAATCTTTACCAACTTCAGCTCCGTTCTTTCCTAATAAGCTCATTCACATCTTCCATGATATATAGCTATAGGCGCTACCAACATATTGCGTTGTTTGTCCCGTGTGGCATTGGCCTTGTGCTGCAATGATTCATGAGCAGCTCCTTGAGGGCCAAAGAAAATAAAAGGCATTGTCAATGTCGTATTGGGAATTTACTTGCTTGCTTGTTTATATCAACAGTACATGCTTGCTTGTATGGTTCAATTTCCTTCCTTGCTTGCTTGTTTCTATCAGTAGCAGTTTGATTGTTTCTATCAGTAGCACTTTCCATGCTTGCTTGCTTGTATTAGTAGCACTTATGCACTTTGCTTGCTTGCTACTAGGGTTTGTATCAACATGTACTTGATTGCTTGTAGCACTTTGCTATCAGTAGCACTACTGGGGTTTGTAGAAGTGTTCTTCTTTTGTGATATGCGCATGAAGCTTGTGTTCTTCTTTCAAGTGAACAGGAGAATGCATAGTACTTATTGTGGTATTGGAATTCCTGGTGTGTTAAGGCTGTATGACTAGTTTTAATATATACTAGATTGGTGCTAGATAATTTTGGGTGCTGTAATATACATAGTTATTCCTAATTGTCGAAATGTCTTAACTTGTGTGTCTTCTGGTTTGTAGCCATTTTTGGTGTGTAGGGGCAGCATAATATTAGTTGAGAATAATTTTTTCATCTGCTTTTGTACTTCCGCAAGTACTATTGTTTCATGTTTTACCAGTGGCAACATCTAGTTGTTTTGAAGGTCCTCATGATATACTCGTCTAGCTTGCTGTCAGACTGTCTAAGCATGTGTACATGACACCAATTCACTAGTTCATGTTGCTTGCTTGCTAACATACATGTTGCTTGCTAGCATACATGCTTAATTAGGGTTTCCATCAGCAGTACTTGCTTGTATCAGTAGCACATGGAGAAGAAGCTACTTGCTTGCTTATTAATTAGGGTTTGTATCAATAGCACTTGCTTGCTTCTCTTCAATTTCCTTAATTGCTTGCTTGTTTCTATCAGTAGCACTTTGTTTGATTGCGTGTTTAGTGTACATATATTTCCAGTGTACATGCATGCTTGTTTAGTGCACTTACATGTTTGCTTAATTAATAACACTACATCACTGTATGTGCATGATGGTCCAAATGCTTTCCTTTATTGATACAAGTGCATCACTTTAGTTTATCCCTGTTGTATCTGATTATTGTTTATTCTATTTTGCAAGCACCACCTCAAGATCATCCATGGCAAGGAGGACAAGGTCAAACATGAGGCCAACCGTTGGTATGCAACTTGCTCCTTGTGGTTATACTGTCAGTTTCATAAAATCTGTGTCTTAATATGCTAAGTGAAATGTATTGCTGCAATCCAAATAAGCTGGCTTAATTGTGCCTGTGTGCTGTTAGTCTTCCTTACCTGAATAACTAGGATTAAATGATAATAAAATATCATAAGATATGTTTGGCTGTCTGTCCATGCATTCCAAACATTCACCTAATAGTTACGTTTCCTTTATCATGTAAAGAAGAGCCTCTCGCCGAGTACGAGAAGGTTAGGTCTAGAAATATCATGAGGAACAATCGGATGTTCCAGTCCCTTGGCATCGGTGCAATAGCGTCGATGCTTAGGAAAACAAATGGTGTACAAGAAGGTAGTGGAGTTATCAATGATGACCCAGAGTATAATCCTAAGGAGGATGAAGTTATTGATGGAGAGGAAGTGGATGATGTTGTAGTGAACAAGACTGTGAAGGTGCAAACTCTGTCTTGCTTGGAGGGTTGGGGTTCTTTTATGCTATGTGTTTCTCTTGTGATCTAATGCTTTTTTCCGTGCTTTTTATATGAGGAACTGAAGGAATCTAGGAAGAAGAGGCCTGGTTTTAAGAAGACAGTCAGCAAGAAGAAGAAGAGCTCAGAAACATCTACTGCAATGCCTCCAGGAAGGGTGATGGCCCCAGCTCCAGGACAAAAAAAGAGGATACTGGAACCTGATGAACCTGCCCACGATAGAGTCACAAGGTTGAAAGCAAAGATGGCGACTGCGACGGACCATCAGGAAAGTCTACTGCGCATGAAATCTGAGACCTCGGTGCAAATGTGTGATGAGTTGCCGCCCATGGATGAAGGAACCACTCTCAGCATGGATGGAAGTAGCACTGTCTGCCTAGATGAAGGAGGAACTATCTGCATTGATGAAGCAGGCACTGTCCACACAGACCTCAGCCCTGATGCACCTTCTGTTGACAGGAATGTTGTCATCAATGAAGAAGAACATCAACTTGTGCTTCAATCAGGCAAGTTGACCTTTCCAATGCTATCTTTTACTAGTGCATTTTCCAAATGGAATGATCATGTATGCTTTTGTTGATTCCTGCATTTGTCGATTTCTATTCTAATTTATGAGTTCAGTTTCATTTTCAGATGCAATGACTACCAAGACTAGACTTAGAAAGGGCAAAGGGCTAGAGAGAATCACCAAGTCGCTTGGTAGCAAGGTGCCTATCCAAATTGCCGAAGGGATGAAGTGTCCAGAGAAGCCTCTGCAGGCAGCAAAGCTTGCTTCTGAGTGTGTACTTGTTGCAAGAAGCCATCTTCCGGTTCTTCGTCACTTCAAGCTATATAAAAAATGCTAGTCTATTGGAGAACTACATTGGGAAAGTTGTTGTAAGCTACTTGTTTCATAGTTAATGTGCTATCTATTTTATGTTAAACCTATGCATGATCAGTAATATTGTTCCAACCTTGTTTGTTGTCTTGGTAGGCAAATTTTGAGATGAACACGGACTCGGAGACCATCAAGACCGCGTGCAAAGATATTATGTAGAAACATTCAAATAATAGACGCCATCAGATCAAGAAGAAGTATTTTGACACCGTAGCTGCAAACAAAGTTAGCATTAAGTCTCCAGTGCCAGATCTGACGGATGGTGAATGGCAAGCTCTGGTGGAGATGTGGTCTAGCCCCAGACACAAGGTTTGTCTCTGCTTTGTTTGATGCTTTATGTTCTGCACATGATGTGCTAGTGCTAGATCATGCTGACAGTATGCTTTTTTGTGGAGATCATGCTAGTTCCAGGCACTACACAACACACATTTTTTCCATTATGATGACTTTTCTCTAGAGACCTTACCGTTTGATCCTCGTTGAATAACATTTCTGATTCTTGCTGAATAACATTTTGATTTTTGTTGAATAACATTTCAGAAAGAAGAGCGTAAGGGTGAGGAGCTGTCTGCGATTGACTTGTATAAGGCCACCCACAACAGCAAGAAGCACGGTTTTCGGAGCCAGTCAAGATGGTTTTCGGAGCCAGCAAGAAGCACTTGTTTGATTCAAAGCCAGCTTTGATACTGTTTGATGCTTTGATGATTTGTTACTGTTTGATTCGGAGCCAGTCAAGAACACACGCTATTTTCCATGCTTTGATGCTGTTTGATAGTTCAACAAAGATATCAGAACTTGCTGTAGCTATTTGTTGCATTTTTTATGATATGATGAAATTTGATCTGCATGTTAGTTTGATGATCGGCTCACTCGGGAAGCCATCTTATATAGAACCACCATTCTAGGCTTAATGAAGCGATCATATTGCTCCAATCGCATGTCTCCAGGTCAGATAAGTTACTAGTCAAATAATGCTGTCAAGTTACTAGTCATCATCTTCTTCTGTTTGAGTTTGAGTAAAATAATGTATAGATATTGTGTGCTAGTTTGGTTACTTCAAATAATCCATTGGTGTGCTGGTTTGGTTTCTCTTGCTTGGTTTGGTTTGCAAAATGTGAAATAGGTCTCCCACTAATGCCTGTCATTTTCCTCCATATGCTAGCTTGAGATGGAAAAAATGAAGGAAACGCCGGTACCAGAAGGTGAAGAGCCAAAGTCTGCTGTTGAAATTGTCGAAGAAGTGCTCAAGACCAAAGTCAAGCAAAGCACATTCCTCAGGAATGTTGGGCTCCAGTCATCTAGGAACAACTCCAGCGAAGCAACTGCTGAAGTGGCTGGTCATGTTCGTGACCTTGAGCAGAAGCTGGAGAGGTCCGAGCTTCAAGCTGAAGTGATGCAAGAAGAATTGGCGGCAATCAACATGAAGGCGGAAGAAGCTGAAGCTGCACGCGACAAGGAACTTGAGCTGCTGCGCAAGAAGTCTCAAGAGCAGGAAGAGAAGTTAGCCCACTTGATGGCTCTCTTTGGAGCTAAGGTAGTTTGATGGCTGTGCAGTTTGTCTTTGAACCTGTGGTTTGATGTAGTTTGTCGTAGTTTGAAGGCTGGGAAGTTATGTCGTAGTAGGTCGTGAACTTATGTTGTTTGTTTCATTTTGCACTTTGCAAGTGAACCTGGGTGCACTTGTGAACCTGGGATCTTGTGAACCTGGGAGCACTTGTTGTTGAACCAATGAACTTGTGATGGCTCATTTTGGAACCAGTGAACTTGTGCAGTTCTGAAGCTGTGTAGTTATGCATTTTCTGAATTATTTGAGTTTTGTTTTGACCATAGAATATTATTTGGATTAATTGGGCTCTAAATTGAGTTGGACTGCAAAAAGGTCGAGGCCCAAACAAGAATTTGACTAAAAAGGCTTGGGCCTAAAAGAAGAGTTGACTGTAAAACAAAAGTTGGTAAAAGGCTACATCCAAGAAAATAAAAAGGCCAAGGCCCAAATTATAACTGGACTAAAAAGGCTGTGGCCCAAAACAATAGTGGAATTTAAAAAAAATCATCAGAAAAAGGCTCCATTCCCAGAAAATAAAAGGCTAAATTATTGGGCCAGGCCTATGCAGATGAGAAAAACAAAGAGAAAAAAATTTAAATGTGCTGAATTATTGGGCTTGGCCCATGTAGACGGCCGAAATGGACCGGGCTGATTCTATTTTAGGACCTTTTCATTTGGTCGTAATTGTGCCACGTCAGCTTGCCACGGTGGATCTGACATGGTGTGGGCGGATTGCTAGTGACCAAAATAATTGGTCGTTAAATCTACGACCTTTTTTGTCATAAACATCTACGACCATTCCAGAAGAAAGGTCGTTAATTCCAATTTACAACAACTAGCTTTTGACCATCTGTTTTGGTCATAAAAAGATCACAAAAGGAAAACTATGACCATTCAGTGACCAATAGTGGTGGTCATAAGTTGACATATTGCTTGTAGTGTCTCTCCAACAATTCGCAACCTAAAAATCACAAAGATGTTAGTTGACGGCGGGGCCGGGTTGAATCTGATTTCCCCAAAGGTTATAAGAAAGCTTCGGATAGCGGAGGAGGAACTAAAGGTCATAGGCACATTTCAAGGAATCAATCTTGGCACAAGTCGTCCTAAGGGAAAGATTACGTTGCCAGTGACATTTGGGGGGAGAATTGAACTACCAAACTGAGAAGGTTGTGTTTGATGTGGTCGACCTCCCCCTATTGTATAATGGATCCTTGGATGCCCAGCCTTTGGAAAATTCATGGCGGCATCCCACTATGCCTACAACACTCTGAACATGCCAGGGCCAGTGGGAGTCATTTCCATTCCGTCAGACGAGAAAGATGCAATCATTTGCGTGGATAAGATGTACCGGGACGCAGTCACGACAGAGGCCGTGGCAGCGGCAGTTCCCATCAAGGAGGATAAAGGAAAGAGGAAAGATAGCAGGGACACCAGCAAGGAATCCGGGAAGCGTACCTCCTCAGAGTGTGCTACGCCTTTTGATGACTTGCCAAAAAGTTCCAATAGCAAAGAGATCCAAGGTTGCTGCACCACAGGTGAAGAAGGTTCTGGCAGGGCTGGCTGGCGTTGATGGTACGTTCACTATCAGCGCCACCCATGATGAAAAATAGGAATGCACGCTCATTGCCTTCCTGCGGGCATATATCAATGTGTTTGCCTGGCAACCATCTGACATCCTCGGTTTTCCCAGGGAGGTAATCGAGCACCACCTTGCTGTCTGCCCACATGCCCAACCCATCAAGCAGAAGGTTCGGAAGCAGTCCTTGGAGAGGCAGCAGTTCATTACCGAAGAGATTAAGAAGCTCGAGGCAACTGGTCTGGTCAGAGGAGTACTGCATCCCACGTGGTCGTACACAAGGCTAATGGAAAATGGAGGCTTTGTATAGATTTCGCCGATCTCAACAAAGGTTGCCCGAAGGACCCATTTCCCTTGCTGCACATCGGCCAGATCGTAGACTCCACTTTAGGTTGTCATTTTCTCTCCTTTCTGGATGCATACTTTGAGTACCACTAGATCTTCACGTCCAAGGAAGACAAAGAGAAGACCTCATTCATCACCCCATGTGGTACATACTGCTTTGTGTGCATGCCTTTTGGGTTAAAGAGTGTCGGGTCCACTTTTGCAAGAGCATTCCAGATTGTTTTTGAGTCACAGTTGCATAGAAACATTAAGGCTTATATGGATGATATTGTGGTCAAAACAATGGACAAAGCAACCCTCATCCAAGATTTGGAGGAGACATTTGCTAATCTGCGCAAGATCAACTTGAAGCTGAATCCGGAGAAGTGTGTGTTTGGTGTTCCCTCCGGCAAGCTACTTGGGTTCTTCATGTACCATCGTGGGATCGAAGCCAACCCGACAAGATCAAGGCTATCGAGAAGATCCAAGCACCCAAGACAGTCGAAGATGTGAGGCGTCTGACAGGATGCGTTACCACGCACAACAGATTCATCACCAAGTCTACCGAGCATGCCTTGCCGTTCTTCAAAATCTTGAAGAAGGCAGGGCCATTCAAATGGACCCTGGAATCAAATGCAGCTTTACAAGATTTGAAGACCTACTTGTCCTCTATGCCAACTTTGGTTGCCCACAAACCACAAGATTCGTTGCTGCTATGCTTAGCAGCAACTAATCAAGTGGTTAGTGCAGCCCTAGTGGCACAGCGGGAAGTAGAGGAAATAGAGAGTGAGCAAAGCCTGGCAGGACCGGATGAGGATCAAGGCAAAGAAGAGTAGGACAGGAGGGGCAACCCCAAGGACGAGCTAAGGAAGAAAGTGGTGCAATGCCCAGTGTACTTCGTTAGTTCCCTTTTACAGGGGGCTAGATCGAGGTACTCTGGTGTGCAAAAATTAATTTTTGGCCTCATCACGGCCTCAAGGAAACTACGCCACTACTTCCAAGCCCATGAGATCATGGTTGTCACTCACTTTTCGTTGCAAAGGATACTCTGGAACCCTGAGGCTACCGGCAGAATAGTGGAGTGAGCTTTGGAGTTATCCAGCTTCGGCCTGAAATTTGAGAGCACATCAACAATTCAGAGCAGGGCATTGGTAGATTTTATTGTAGAATGGACGCCAACCCCTGATGAAGAGGTACTGGAAACAGTTAACCCCGGCAAGGAAGCACCCCAAGAATGGATTATGCATTTCGATGGTGCTTTCCCTCTGAAGGTGCAGGGGCTGGCGTGCTTCTCGTTGCTCCCACAGGGGTGCACTTGAAGTACGTCGTCCGGATGCATTTTCCCCGGGAGGAGGCAACCAACAATACAACACAGTATGAAGGGCTCCTTACCAGGCTCAGGATTGCCACAACATTGGGAATCAAGAAGCTGATCATCCGAGGAGATTCACAACTTGTGGTGAGGCAATTCAACAAGGATTACCAAAGTCCATTGATGGAGGCATACATTCAGGAAGTGAGAAGATTGGAGGAGCACATTAATGGATTGCAAACAGAGCATGTACGCCTCGTAGAAAACAACATAGCTGATCATCTGTGAAAGTGTGTTGTGCAAAAACTTCTTGTGGAACCAGGAACTTTTGTTCTCCATCTTACTCATCCCTCCGTATCCCCAGCAGCAATGGCCCAAAAGAGGAGGAAGTTGGACTCCGGCAGGCCTCTCCCGGTAGAGCCCCTAGGCTCCTAGTAGGGACCCTGCCGGAAACAACCCCCCATCGATTACCAGGCTATGCCCTCCTGTCAGGACACTGGTCCCCGCGGTCGAGGAACACGCTCCTGCAGATGAGTAGGTGCCGCTAGTCCTTGTTGCCGAGCCCCAGGCTCCAACTTGGGCAAGGCAGATAGTCCATTTCCTCCAAACCGGAGAACTTCCCGATGAGCAAGAGGAAGCTGAAAGAGTAGCCCGGAGGGCCACTATGTATCAGTTTGTCAATGACACTCTATACAAAAGAAGGCCCAACAGTGTGAAATTGAAGTGCATCTACAGGGAAGAAGGAAAGGAACTGCTGGAGGAAATACACAAATGCATTTGCGGCTCCCACATTGGATCAAGGGCATTAGGTGGGAAAGCATTCCAACAAGGATTCTATTGGCCCACGGCCCTCTAAGATGTGGTCGAGCTAGTCACCAAGTGTGAAGCCTTCCAGTTCCATTCCAAGAACATCCTCCTGCCTACACAAGCTCTTCAAACAATCCCTTTGTCATGGCCGTTTTCGGTCTGGGGGCTCGATATTCTCTGCCCTTCCCCCAAGCTACTGGGGGCTTTGAATTCTTGTTCATTGCCATCGAGAAGTTTACAAAGTGGCTGGAAGTAGATGCTGTGAGAAAGGTGACTGCTCAGTCAGCTATCAAGTTCTTGAAAGGAATGGTGTGCCGCTTCGGGGTCCCTTCCCGGATCATCACCGACAACGGCACCCAGTTCATGAGTTGCGTCGTCATGAAATACGTTCATGCCCTCGGAAGAAAGATCTCATTTGCCTCTATTGCACATCCTAGAAGAAATGGACAAGCTGAGAGGGAGAACACTGATGTGTTGCGAGGACTGAAGACGAGAATATTTGATATGCTGCAGAAGTACGGCAGGCAGTGGATTGATGAGCTACCGGTAGTTCTCTGGTCCCTCAGAACAACACCAAATTGAGCTACGGGGCAGACTCCCTTCTCCCTATTCTATGGGGTAAAAGTAGTTATCCCCACACAACCGAGTGCTTGCCTGCGATGAAGTAGTGCAAGATCAGCACCAGCGTGATGATGTTGTGCTACTCGAGGAGAACCGTCTCCGGGCTGCTTTGCGTGTTGCACACTACCATCAAGCCCTGTGTTGCTATAACAGCCGCAGGGTTCAGGCGCGGTGTTTTGAGGAAGGCGACCTTGTGCTTAGGCGCGTTCAGTCTACCAAGGGTACAAACAAGTTGACATCAAAGTGGGAAGGCCCTTACCAGGTAGTTCGAGTCACCATACCTGGCGCAGTCCATCTAGACACCGGAGATGGCATTCAATTGCAAAACTCATGGAATATTGAGCATCTCCGCAAGTTCTACCCATAAGGCCCGACAGTCACCCTTTTGTACAGGCCTTGCCTTAGCTGCATGTAACCCCATGTACAAAGCCAGGTGCAGACCCTAAGCAACAGAGAAATAAATGAAGTGCTAGGGGCCCCCGACAAGTTGCATGCATGCATAAGCACTTCATGAGCATTGCATGCATAAGCATGTCATAAGCATTGCATGTTCATGTAGATAAGATCGCATCTTGCATCATTTCCATCTGCATAAAACTGCAGGTTCCTGCCAAGAACTTGGCCTCTAAGGGAAGCTGGAAAGATGAACCAATACTCCGATCTCCGGCAAGACAAACAGATAAGTTATATCTCTTGTCCATACGTGTTCTGTAAGAAAAAATTGTGCATAAGAAAACCTCGCCGCCTTTTCAAAACATAGGTGCTCCCATCCCTAGACTCAAATGTTGCTTCGGTCAGGATGGTCGCAGTGGCCTTTGATGAAAAAAGATTGGCGTGGGGCTGGTCCCTTATTTATGCCCTATAGGATTGGTCCCTCGGCAACAAACTCGAGGGTACCGGTAGATTAGCCTGCCGGGGAAAGACATTTATTTAAAAATAAAGAGGCATTCCACATTCCAACTCTGCATGGACATATACATGCATGAATCCCTGGCAAGATTCATCTTTTTCATTAATGTGCTGATCAAACAAGTACAGACCTTACAGACCACAATCATGGACTCAAGAGGTTACATTATTTGAACTAAAATTTGGCAAGTGCCTACAAATTTAGGATTGAAAAAAGATAAGTTCCCCGTAATGCCCTTTCATGTCCCTCTCCTTCTGGGCACAACTGTCGAAGGCAAAGAGGGCAAAAGGAGTGCCTGGGCAGAAGCCCAACCTGACCCTGTCGAGCTCCAGGATAGGTAGCTCGGCGGGGGTAGGAGGGCATCGGCGAAGGCGTCGACGGAGAGCATGGTGGAGGCAATCCGTCAACCGTGACCACCAGGGCCAGCAAGACGCGGCAGGGCTCATGGAGCTGCAGCCCGTGAGGAAGCCTGCCGGGGCCCAGCTGGAAGGTTGCTGGAGGAGCTGAGGGACACCGTCACCACCTCTACACCCAACTCCCCGGCGAATCACCTTGCCAGAGGGGAGATGCAGATGCAGATGGTGCGGCCACCGCCTGATGAAGATGGTGCGGCCGGCGGTCAGTCGGAGTCTGATTCGTCGCCCTCTAGGTTCATGTAGTCGTCATCACCGTCCATGTCTTCCTTGTCGCTATCGCTCGAGGAGGAGCTTTCGTCGTCAGTCGAGCTCTCCGGGAAGCACCCTAAGCGAACACTCGAGCTCCCAAAAAACTTGACGGACAGGAAATCGTCCGCCATTAACTTAAAATAGAGGACGTGTCCTACCGACAAGCTATGGGCGCGAGCGAAGGTTTTCCAGCCTCGGTGGAAGTACATCACATGAGGGGCGGGGAAATCTACATCAACCCGGAAGTTGCCATTCCCGCAGCCCCTCATGTGCAACCTCAATGCTCGTGGTTGCTTGAGCTCCATCTCCCTCATGAATGGAGTAGGAAGACAGAGGCAACTGCACAGAGGCTTGTACAGCCTGATGAAGAACTCCCGAGGCTGAGCTCCAACGTGACCTTCCAACAGAGGAGGGGCCTCTGTCGGAGGCGTGATAAGGGCGCCTCCCCGTCCGCCTCCTCCTCGGGCACCACGACGACCACGACCTCGCCCCTCCCTCCTCCTCGTAGGGCGGGTTCCACCTCCATATGGTCCGGAGGAGGGGGATGCACTATCGAGCAGAAGCTCTCGTCGCCGCCACTGGTGTACCACCATGCCCTGGTCCCCTCACCATGGCGAACAAAGAACGTCTGAAGGGGGAGAAGGGAAGTGTGTGTGAGCAAATGCACCGCTCCTGTCCCCCTTTTTACAGAGGAACGAGGCAGGGGGTTGGCCTCTCACTCAGAGAGTAGCCACCCCGCTCCTCCAATACGGCCTCCCTGCGCCTTCAGCTGCTTGGGGAATTGGGGCCGACCCTCTGCTCCAACCAAGGACGCCTGGTTTTTTGCCATGGCGCCCGTCCCCGCGCTCTCCGCATCCACCACCTACCCTATCCAATGCATGGAGTACACGTGGCGGGTGTGCATGGAGCAGGAAGAAAGTGGGATGGTAGTTCCCGCCCTGTGATCATGGGGTATGGGCGATCCATGGACCACGATCGTAGTTTTTCCATAACGTGGCACACGACGTGTAGGAAAATCGGAAAATGGCCTGGATTCAAGTCATGAAGAAGCAAAGAAGATCTTGAGGGGCCAGCCTCTTCCGTGCCCCTACCTATGCACTTGTTAGGGCCTACCCCGAAGATGCCCGATAGCGCATTCGAGCCAAGCCCACGGGCTTATATCGGTGCAACAAACCCTGGGTCTGTTGCCCAGACTGTGCATAGGCATGAGAATAAGACTACATCATCAAGATCAGATTGAAGCACAAGGGATCAGTCCTTCATACACTACAAGAAATTTGTTCATTGTTGACCCTCCATTTTGGTCACTAAATCGTCATTATTCATGTTCTATGACCCTGTTTTGACCAAATTCAAAAGGTCAACAGTTGGCCGTCAAGTACGAACAAACATGACCTTTCTAAAATTTTGGTCGCAGATCTCTATTGACCAAAATTTTGGTTTGGTCATTACCCATTTCGCTGAGCCACATAGGATCTGATGTGGCTGAGCTGACATGGCACTGCTAGTGACCAAATGGAATCATCATAAATTTCACAGCCCAGTGCACCAATCTAGCCTACATGGGCCTAGCCCAATACATATTTTAGTATAAAAAATGTCTAATCTATTTGGGCTGATGCATTATTTTGTCAGCAGCATGCATATCTCAAGATAGGCCCATTAAAAAAGAAGTACAACAAAATACAATATTGTAGATAAACTGTATATTTAATTTCAGTAGCACATCACATGAAATACAATACATCATCCATCGACTCCTCTACACACCAAGGTTCAAGGCCCAACAAGTGCACAGCAAAATGATTCTAAAAGTGTACAGAAAAATAGTTCTACATGTGCAAGTGCACAACAAAAGGATCCAACAAGTGCACAAGCGCACACAAGCATAGATCTATTTACCAAAACCTATACAATACAATCTATCTCAATAGCATGGAGGGATTGACAATTCCTTTTACGCCTTGGGTTGCATGTTTTTGTTGTTGTTTGTGTGTTGGTGTTGTTTACAAAGTGTTGCTTGGTTCTCCTACTGGATTGATAAGCTTGGTTTCATAACTGATGGAAATACTTACCATTGTTGTGCTGCATCATCCTCTCCTCTTCGGGGAAATACCAACGCAGATACAAGCAATCGGGAAGAGTTTCTGGCGCCATTTCCCGGAAGACATCATCAACATCTACCAGGTACCTACGCATAAACTCTCATCTCCTTGCAATTACTTTATTTTCCATTTGCCTCTCATTTTTATATCCCCCACTCCTAAAATGTTTTTGCAAAAATCAAAATGAAGGAAATATGCCCTAGAGGCAATAATAATGTTATTATTTTATTTCCTTATATCATGATAAATGTTTATTATTCATGCTAGAATTGTATTATCCGGAAACATAATACTTGTGTGAATACATAGACGAACTAAAACGTCACTAGTATGCCTCTACTTGACTAGCTTGTTAATCAAAGATGGTTATGTTTCCTAACCATAGACATGTGTTGTCATTTGATTAACGGGATCACATTATTAGGAGAATGATGTGATTAACATGACCCATTCCATTAGCTTAGCACCCGATCGTTTAGTATGTTGCTATTGCTTTCTTCATGACTTATACATGTTCCTATGACTATGAGATTATGCAACTCCCGTTTGCCGGAGGAACACTTTGTGTGCTACCAAACGTCACAACATAACTTGGTGATTATAAAGGAGCTCTACAGGTGTCTCCAAAGGTAAATGTTGGGCTGGCGTATTTCGAGATTAGGATTTGTCACTCCGATTGTCGAAGAGGTATCTCTGGGCCCTCTCCGTAATGCACATCACATAAGCCTTGCAAGCATTACAACTAATGAGTTAGTTGCAAGATGATGTATTACGAAACGAGTAAAGAGACTTGCCGGTAACGAGATTGAACTAGGTACTGGGATACCGACGATTGAATCTCGGGCAAGTAACATACCGATGACAAAGGGAACAACGTATGTTGTTATGCGGTCTGACCAATAAAGATCATTGTATAATATGTGGGAGCCAATATGAGCATCTATGTTCCGCTATTGGTTATTGACCGGAGACATGTCTCGGTCATGTCTACATTGTTCTTGAACCCGTAGGGTCCGCACGCTTAAGGTTTCGATGACAGTTATATTATGAGTTTATGAGTTTTGATGTACCGAAGTTAGTTCGAAGTCCCGGATGTGATCATGGACATGACGAGGAGTCTCAAAAAGGTCGATACATAAAGATTGATATATTGGACGGCTATATTCAGACACCGGAAGTGTTCCGGGTGCTTTCGGAGAAAACCGAAGTGCCGGAGGGTTACCGGAACCCCCCCCCCCCAGGGAGAAGTAATGGGCCGTATGGGCCTTAGTGGAGAGAGAGAGGAGCAGCCAGGGTGGGCCGCGCGCCTCCTCCCCCTGGTCCGAATTGGACTAGGAGAGGGGGGGGGGGCGGCGCCCCCCTTTCCTTCTCCCTTCCCCCTTCCTTTCCCCCTCCTAGTAGGAGTCCTACTCCTACTAGGAGGAGGACTCCTCCTCCTTGGCGCGCCATAGGGCCGGCCGGCCTCCTCCCCTTGATCCTTTATATATGGGGGCAGGGGGCACCCCTAGACACACAAGTTGATCCTCGTGATCGTTTTCTTAGCCGTGTGCGGTGCCCCCTTCCACCATACTCCTCGATAATATTGTAGTGGTGCTTAGGCGAAGCCCTGCGACAGTTGAACATCAAGATCATCACCAAGCCGTCATGCTGATGGAACTCTTCCCCGACGCTTTGCTGGATCGGAGTCCGGGAATCGTCATCGAGCTGAACGTGTGCTAGAACTCGGAGGTGCCATAGTTTCGGTGCTTGATCGATCGGGCCGTGAAGACGTACGACTACATCAACCGCGTTGTCATAACGCTTCCGCTGTCGGTCTACAAGGGTACGTAGATCACACTCTCCCCTCTCATTGCTATGCATCACCATGATCTTGTGTGTGCGTAGGAATTTTTTTGAAATTACTACGTTCCCCAACAGTGGCATCCGAGCCTAGGTTTTATGTGTTGATGTTATATGCACGAGTAGAACACAAGTGAGTTGTGGGCAATATAAGTCATACTGCTTACCAGCATGTCATACTTTGGTTCGGCGGTATTGTTGGACGAAGCGGCTCGGACCGACATTACGCGTACGCCTATGCGAGACCGGTTCTCCTGATGTGCTTTGCACAAAGGTGGCTAGCGGGTGTCAGTTTCTCCAACTTTAGTTGAACCGAGTGTGGCTACGCCCGGTCCTTGCGAAGGTTAAAACAGCACCAACTTGACAAACTATCGTTGTGGTTTTGATGCGTAGGTAAGATTGGTTCTTGCTTAAGCCCGTAGCAGCCACGTAAAACTTGCAACAACAAACTAGAGGACATCTAACTTGTTTTTGCAGGGCATGTTGTGATGTGATATGGTCAAGACATGATGCTAAATTTTATTGTATGAGATGATCATGTTTTGTAACCAAGTTATCGGCAACTGGCAGGAGCCATATGGTTGTCGCTTTATTGTATGCAATGCAATTGCGCTGTAATGCTTTACTTTATCACTAAGCGGTAGCGATAGTCGTGGAAGCATAATATTGGCGAGACGACAACAATGCTACGATGGTGATCAAGGTGTCGCGCCGCTGACGATGGTGATCATGACGGTGCTTCGAAGATGGAGATCACAAGCACAAGATGATGATGGCCATATCATATCACTTATATTGATTGCATGTGATGTTTATCTTTTATGCATCTTTTCTTGCTTTGTTTGACGGTGGCATTTTAAGATGATCTCTCACTAATTATCAAGAAGTGTTCTCCCTGAGTATGCACCGTTGCGAAAGTTCTTCGTGCTGAGACACCACGTGATGATCGGGTGTGATAGGCTCTACGTTCAAATACAACGGGTGCAAAATAGTTGCACACGCGGAATACTCAGGTTATACTTGACGAGCCAAGCATATATAGATATGGCCTCGGAACACGGAGACCGAAAGGTCGAGGATGAATCATATAGTAGATATGATCAACATAGTGATGTTCACCAATGAAACTACTCCATCTCACATGATGATCGGACATGGTTTAGTTGATTTTGATCACGTAATCACTTAGAGGATTAGAGGGATGTCTATCTAAGTGGGAGCTCTTTAGTAATATGATTAATTGAACCTAAATTTATCATGGACTTAGTACCTGATAGTATCTTGCTTGTTTATGTTTGGTTGTAGATAGATGGCCCGTGCTGTTGTTCCGTTGAATTTTAATGCGTTCCTTGAGAAAGCAAAGTTGAAAGATGATGGTAGCAATTACACGGACAGGGTCCGTAACTTGAGGATTATCCTCATTGCTGCACAGAAGAATTACATCCTAGAAGCACCGCTGGGTGCCAGGCCTGCTGCTGGAGCAACACCAGATGTTATGAACGTCGGGTAGAGCAAAGCTGATGACTACTCGATAGTTCAGTGTGCCATGCTTTACGACTTAGAATCGGGACTTCAACGACGTTTTGAACGTCACGGAGCATATGAGATGTTCCAGGAGTTGAAGTTAATATTTCAAGCAAATGCCCGGATTGAGAGATTTGAAGTCTCCAATAAGTTCTATAGCTGCAATATGGAGGAGAACAGTTCTATCAGTGAGCATATACTCAATGTCTGGGTATAATAATCACTTGATTCAATTGGGAGTTAATCTTCCAGATGACGCGTCATTGACAGAATTCTCCAATCACTGCCACCTAGCTACAAGAGCTTCGTGATGAACTATAATATGCAAGGGATGAATAAGACTATTCCCGAGCTCTTCGCAATGCTGTAAGCTGCGGAGGTAGAAATCAAGAAGGAGCATCAAGTGTTGATGGTCAACAGGACCACTAGTTTCAAGAAAAAGGGCAAAGGGAAGAAGAAGGGGAACTTCAAAAAGAACAGCAAGCAAGTTGCTACTCAAGAGAAGAAACCCAAACCTGGACCTAAGCCTGAAACTGGGTGCTTCTACTGCAAACAGACTGGTCACTGGAAGCGGAACTGCCCCAAGTATTTGGCGGATAAGAAGGATGGCAAGCTGAACAAAGGTATATGTGATATACATCTTATTGATGTGTACCTTACAAGCAGTAGCACCTGGGTATTTGATACCGGTTCTGTTGCTAACATTTGCAACTCGAAACAGGGACTACGGATTAAGCGAAGATTGGCTAAGGACGAGGTGACGATGCGCGTGGGAAATGGTTCCAAAGTCGATGTGATCGCGATCGGCATGCTACCTCTACATCTACCTTCGGGATTAGTATTAGACCTAAATAATTGTTATTTGGTGCCAGCGTTGAGCATGAACATTATATATGGATCTTGTTTGATGCGAGACAGTTATTCATTTAAATCAGAGAATAATGGTTGTTCTATTTATATGAGTAATATCTTTTATGGTTATGCACCCTTAAAGAGTGGTCTATTCTTATTAAATCTCGATAGTAGTGACACACATATTCATAATATTGAAACCAAAAGATGCAGAGTTGATAATGATAGTGCAACTTATTTGGGGCACTGCTGTTTGGGTCATATCGATGTAAAGCACATGAAGAAACTCCATACTGATGGACTTTTGGAACCACTTGATTATGAATCGCTTGGTACTTGCGAACCGTGCCTTATGGGTAAGATGACAAAAACACTGTTCTCCGGTACTATGGAGAGAGCAACAGATTTGTTGGAAATCATACATACAGATGTATGTGGTCCGATGAATGTTGAGGCTCCTGGCGGATATCGTTATTTTCTCACCTTCACAGATGACTTAAGCAGATATGGGTATATCTACTTAATGAAACATAAGTCTGAAACATTTGAAAAGTTCAAAGAATTTCAGAGTGAAGTTGAAAATCATCGTAACAAGAAAATAAAATTCCTACGATCTGATCATGGAGGAGAATATTTGAGTTACGAGTTTGGTGTACATTTGAAACAATGCGGAATAGTTTCGCAACTCACGCCACCCGGAACGCCACAGCGTAATGGTGTGTCCGAACATCGTAATCGTACTTTACTTGATATGGTGCGATGTATGATGTCTCTTACTGATTTACCGCTATCGTTTTGGGGTTATGCTCTAGAGACCGCCACATTCACGTTAAATAGGGCACCATCAAAATCCGTTGAGACGACGCCTTATGAACTGTGGTTTCGCAAGAAACCAAAGTTGTCATTTCTGAAAGTTTGGGGTTGCGATGCTTATGTGAAAAAGCTTCAACCTGATAAGCTCGAACCCGAATCGAAGAAATGTGTCTTCATAGGATATCCAAAGGAAACTATTGGATACACCTTCTATCACAGATCCGAAGGCAAGACTTTTGTTGCTAAATTCAGAAACTTTCTAGAGAAGGAGTTTCTTTCGAAAGAAGTGAGTGGGAGGAAAGTAGAACTTGACGAGGTAACTGTACCTGCTCCCTTATTGGAAAGTAGCACATCACAGAAACCAGTTTCTGTGACACCTACACCAATTAGTGAGGAAGCTAATGATGATGATCATGAAACTTCAGAACAAGATACTACTGAACCTCATAGATCAACCAGAGTAAGATCCGCACCAGAGTGGTACGGTAATCTTGTTCTGGAAATCATGCTACTAGATCATGATGAACCTACGAACTATGGAGAAGCGATGGTGAGCCCAGATTCCGCAAAATGGCTTGAAGCCATGAAATCTGAGATGTGATCCATGTATGAGAACAAAGTATGGACTTTGGTTGACTTTCCCAAAGATTGGCAAGCAATTGAGAATAAATGGATCTTCAAGAAGAAGATTGACGCTGACGGTAATATTACTGTTTACAAAGCTTGACTTGTCACAAAAGGTTTTCGACAAGTTCAAGGGATTGACTACGATGAGACCTTCTCACCCGTAGTGATGCTTAAGTATGTCCGAATCATGTTAGTAATTGCCGCATTTTATAATTATGAAATTTGGCAGATGGATGTCAAAACTGCATTCCTGAATGGATTTCTGGAAGAAGAGTTGTATATGATGCAACCGGAAGGTTTTGTCGATCCAAAGGGAGCTAACAAAGTATGCAAGCTCCAGCGATCCATTTATGGACTGGTGCAAGCATCTCGGAGTTGGAATAAATGCTTTGATAGTGTGATCAAAGCATTTGGTTTTGTACAGACTTTTGGAGAAGCATGTATTTACAAGAAAGTGAGTGGGAGCTCTGTAGCATTTCTGATATTATATGTAGATGACATATTACTAATCAGAAATGATATAGAATTTCTAGATAGCATAAAGGGATACTTGAATAAGAGTTTTTCAATGAAAGACCTCGGTGAAGCTGATTACATATTGGGCATTAAGATCTATAGAGATAGATCAAGACGCTTAATTGGACTTTCACAAAGCACATACCTTGACAAAATTTTGAAAAAGTTCAAAATGGATCAAGCAAAGAAAGGATTCTTGCCTGTGTTACAAGGTGTGAAATTGAGTAAGACTCAATGCCCGACCAATGCAGAAGATAGAGAGAAAATGAAAGATGTTCCCTATGCTTCAGCCATAGGATCTATCATGTATGCAGTGCTGTGTACCAGACCTGATGTGTGTCTTGCTATAAGTCTAGCAGGGAGGTACCAAAGTAATCCACGAGTGGATCACTAGACAGCGGTCAAGAACATCCTGAAATACCTGAAAAGGACTAAGGATATGTTTCTCATATATGGAGGTGACAAAGAGCTCATCATAAATGGTTACGTTGATGCAAGCTTTGACACTAATCCGGACGATTCTAAATTGCAAACCGGATACGTGTTAACATTAAACGGTGGAGCTGTTAGTTGGTGCAGTTCTAAACAAAGCATTGTGGCGGGATCTACATGTGAAGTGGAGTACATAGCTGCTTCGGAAGAAGCAAACGAAGGAGTCTGGATGAAGGAGTTCATATCCGATCTAGGTGTCATACCTAGTGCATCGGGTCCAATGAAAATCTTTTGTGACAATACTGGTGCAATTGCCTTGGCAAAGGAATCCAGATTTCACAAGAGAACCAAGCACATCAAGTGACGCTTCAATTCCATCCGGGATCTAGTCCAGGTGGGAGACATAGAGATTTGCAAGATACATACGGATCTGAATGTTGCAGACCCGTTGACTAAGCCTCTTCCACGAGCAAAACATGATCAACACCAAAGCTCCATGGGTGTTAGAATCATTACTGTGTAATCTAGATCATTGACTCTAGTACAAGTGGGAGACTGAAGGAAATATGCCCTAGAGGCAATAATAATGTTATTATTTTATTTCTTTATATCATGATAAATGTTTATTATTCATGCTAGAATTGTATTATCCGGAAACATAATACTTGTGTGAATACATAGACGAACTAAAACGTCACTAGTATGCCTCTACTTGACTAGCTTGTTAATCAAAGATGGTTATGTTTCCTAACCATAGACATGTGTTGTCATTTGATTAACGGGATCACATTATTAGGAGAATGATGTGATTGACATGACCCATTCCATTAGCTTAGCACCCGGTCGTTTAGTATGTTGCTATTGCTTTCTTCATGACTTATACATGTTCCTATGACTATGAGATTATGCAACGCCCGTTTGCCGGAGGAACACTTTGTGTGCTACCAAACGTCACAACATAACTGGGTGATTATAAAGGAGCTCTACAGGTGTCTCCAAAGGTAAATGTTGGGCTGGCGTATTTCAAGATTAGGATTTGTCACTCCAATTGTCGGAGAGGTATCTCTGGGCCCTCTCGGTAATGCACATCACATAAGCCTTGCAAGCATTACAACTAATGACTTAGTTGGAAGATGATGTATTACGAAACGAGTAAAGAGACTTGCCGGTAATGAGATTGAACTAGGTATTGGGATACCGACGATTGAATCTCGAGCAAGTAACATACCGATGACAAAGGGAACAACGTATGTTGTTATGCGGTCTGACCAATAAAGATCTTCGTAGAATATGTGGGAGCCAATATGAGCATCTAGGTTCCGCTATTGGTTATTGACCGGAGACATGTCTCGGTCATGTCTACATTGTTCTCGAACCCGGAGGGTCCGCACGCTTAAGGTTTCGATGACAGTTATATTATGAGTTTATGAGTTTTGATGTACCGAAGTTAGTTCGGAGTCCCGGATGTGATCATGGACATGACGAGGAGTCTTTAAAAGGTCGATATATAAAGATTGATATATTGGACGGCTATATTCAAACACCGGAAGTGTTCCGGGTGATTTCGGAGAAAACCGGAGTGTCGGAGGGTTACCGGAACCCCCCCCCCCCCGGGGAGAAGTAATGGGCCGTATGGGCCTTAGTGGAGAGAGAGAGGAGCAGCCAGGGTGGGCCGCGCGCCTCCTCCCCCCTGGTCCGAATTGGACTAGGAGAGGGGGGGCGGCGCCCCCCTTTCCTTCTCCCTTCCCCCTTCCTTTCCCCCTCCTAGTAGGAGTCCTACTCCTACTAGGAGGAGGACTCCTCCTCCTTGGCGCGCCATAGGGCCGGCCGGCCTCCTCCCCTTGATCCTTTATATATGGGGGCAGGGGGCACCCCTAGACACACAAGTTGATCCTCGTGATCGTTTTCTTAGCCGTGTGCGGTGCCCCCTTCCACCATACTCCTCGATAATATTGTAGTGGTGCTTAGGCGAAGCCCTGCGACAGTTGAACATCAAGATCATCACCATGCCGTCATGCTGATGGAACTCTTCCCCGACGCTTTGCTAGATCTGAGTCCGGGGATCGTCATCGAGCTGAACGTGTGCTAGAACTCGGAGGTGGCATAGTTTCGGTGCTTGATCGATCGGGCCGTGAAGACGTACGACTACATCAACCGCGTTGTCATAACGCTTCCGCTGTCGGTCTACAAGGGTACGTAGATCACACTCTCCCCTCTCGTTGATATGCATCACCATGATCTTGTGTGTGCGTAGGAATTTTTTTGAAATTACTACGTTCCCCAACACAAAAAATATGTTTCATTTGCTTTTTTCATGTTTGATTTTTTGTTTGCTTGCGATCTTGTTTGTGTGGTCACTACTAGGGAAAAGCCTAGCAGCAGCACGGGTTTTAGGCCTATCGGCAGCGCGGGTGGGAGCGCTACTGGTACGACGCTACAGCTAAAGGTTAGCAGTAGCGTGGGTCAACCCACGCTACTCCTATATCAACTTAGTTGTAGCGCATTCGCCAAGCAGCGCTACTGGTAATTAAAAGTAGCGCTTCTACCAGCCCGCGCTACTACTATTATTCTGTATTTTATTTCTTTTTTATTTCATGTTGTATTCATACACCTTTATACAAGTTTTCATACAACACCAATTTAGAGATTGGTTTTACACCATAATGAGTTATTACATCACGGGGTGAAAGAACCGTAGACTAGTTTCAAGTGGATGAACATCCACTTGAAACTAATTCGCGGTTATTTCACCCAATGATATAATAAATATCATCATCATAATCATATCACTAACAACTTATCATCACTAGCAAAAATGCCCGTGTGTTGCAACGGGAGAGATCAAATCGAATGCCCCCTAGTAATTATGATTCAAGAGATCCCCGCAGGCACCCCACCAGTGTCATTGTTTATCCTCCCCGCTCTCACCAACACCGGTTGCGGTGTCCAAGATAGTACATGTTCATCGCTATGGAGCAAAGCAAAAGCTGCAATTAATGAGTAGTTTGTACTTGCTACCATTGATTCTTGTAGGTTGCTTCTCCCCACTATGTAACATGGGGGGACGCTAGATTATCTGACGGTGATTTACAACTGAATGTGTTATGTAACTAGGATCCCTATGTAATCTAACCTTTGTTATCTACAGTACGATAAATTAGGTTTGCTCAAAGCATTTTTGTCGCTTGTTTACCCAGTTTTGTCATAGGAATTTGTATGTTAACAGATTGTTTGGAGTGTAGTTTCGGCATTTCTATGTCAAATTGATAGAACACTACTATATAGTTTTAGTTTTCACCAGTTCTGTGTCAACTGGCAGTGCACGTAGTCACTTAAGAGGGGTGGCAGTCAAAAGCAGGCCACGTGGCCAGTTTTAGTCAAACCTGGTGCATGTCATACTGAAACCACCTTAAGCGTTAGTAGAGACAAAACATATCTAGTTTAAATAGTTGAGTGACTAGGTTTTGGTGGTTTTGGAGTTCATGGATGATTTCTATACTTTCGCCAGAGTTTGAGGACAAAAAATATACTTATCCCTTAATAATAAATAGCACAATTCCCTAAAAATAGCATGGAGGTAATTCATAGTACATACCATCAAATTTTACAACCTTCTTATATATCTTTTGGC
The DNA here is from genome assembly GCF_002162155.2 of Triticum dicoccoides. Lineage (NCBI taxonomy): Eukaryota > Viridiplantae > Streptophyta > Magnoliopsida > Poales > Poaceae > Triticum > Triticum dicoccoides. Next base: position 181,291,872 of record NC_041388.1, on the reverse strand, counting down.
TAGCTAATAAAATCACTTTTGAGATCAATTGGATCAGATCTTTGTATATTGACATCCCTTAAGAAATTATACACATATGTCAAAGTCGTTAATGCTTTTTGTTAGTAACGAATGAAACCATCACATGAGCAATCAATTGGATTTATCCATTATATTCTTGAATTAATGTTTTATTACTCATATCATTATTATTTTCTCTGAAAAATAGGATCAAGTTGTTAAATTTAAATCAACTGTATAATTTTCTGAATTATATTAGTCAGACCGCTCATGTTAATTCTTTTCTTTAACCGATCATGTATTAATGCATGGTGACTAATTTATTTACATGTGTTTAGCCATAACATTTACTAATTATGGTTGTGATTAAAACATAACATGGAATTTTGTCTTATGAATAAAGAAATAGTAAAGTGAAGCAATTACATACAGTGAAGTTAAGGGCGTGCGTGAACTATCCTTTCTTATCAACCTAGCTCTAGTCACGCTCAAATATAGGCCATGTGAAAGAAGACATACCTTGTGAATTAATCATGATGTGTTGCATCGTCTATGAACAGGATCAGCTTTCCTCCCACAAACCCTCTACCTCGGCTTTATGGCATCCTTCTAGCGCTACACAACATGTTGAAGGAAATATGCCCTAGAGGCAATAATAATGTTATTATTTTATTTCCTTATATCATGATAAATGTTTATTATTCATGCTAGAATTGTATTATCTGGAAACATAATACTTGTGTGAATACATAGACGAACTAAAACGTCACTAGTATGCCTCTACTTGACTAGCCTGTTAATCAAAGATGGTTATGTTTCCTAACCATAGACATATGTTGTCATTTGATTAACAGGATCACATTATTAGGAGAATGATGTGATTGACATGACCCATTCCATTAGCTTAGCACCTGATCATTTAGTATGTTGCTATTGCTTTCTTCATGACTTATACATGTTCCTATGACTATGAGATTATGCAACTCCCGTTTGCCGAAGGAACACTTTGTGTGCTACCAAACGTCACAATGTAACTGGGTGATTATAAAGGAGCTCTACAGGTGTCTCCAAAGGTAAATGTTGGGTTGGCGTATTTCGAGATTAGGATTTGTCATTCCATTTGTCAGAGAGGTATCTCTGGGCCCTCTCGGTAATGCACATCACATAATCCTTGCAAGAATTACAACTAATGAGTTAGTTGCAAGATGATGTATTACGAAATGAGTAAAGAAACTTGCCGGTAACGAGATTGAACTAGGTATTGAGATACCGACGATCGAATCTCGGGCAAGTAACATACCGATGACAAAGGGAACAACGTATGTTGTTATGCAGTCTGACCGATAAAGATCTTCGTAGAATATGTGGGAGCCAATATGAGCATCCAGGTTCCGCTATTGGTTATTGACCGGAGACATGTCTCGGTCATGTCTACATTGTTCTCGAACCCGTAGGGTCCGCACGCTTAAGGTTTCGATGACAGTAATATTATGAGTTTATGAGTTTTGATGTACTGAAGTTAGTTCGGAGTCCCGGATGTGATCACGGACATGACGAGGAGTCTCGAAATGGTCGAGACATAAAGATTGATATATTAGACGGCTATATTCGGACACCGGAAGTATTCCGGGTGATTTCAAAGAAAACTGGAGTGCCGGAGGGTTACCGGAACCCCCCTCGGGAGAAGTAATGGGCCATATGGGCCTTAGTGGAGAGAGAGAGAGAGAGGAGCAGCCAGGGTGGGCCGCGCGCCTCCTCCCCCTGGTCCGAATTGGACTAGGAGAGGGGGGGCGGCGCCCCCCTTTCCTTCTCCCTTCCCCCTTCCTTTCCCCCTCCTAGTAGGAGTCCTAATCCTACTAGGAGGAGGACTCCTCATCCTTGGCGCGCCATAGGGCCGGCCGGCCTCCTCCCCTTGCTCCTTTGTATACGGGGGCAGGGGGCACCCCTAGACACACAAGTTGATCCTCGTGATCGTTTTCTTAGCCGTGTGCGGTGCCCCCTTCCACCATACTCCTCGATAATATTGTAGTCGTGCTTAGGCAAAGCCCTGCGACAGTTGAACATCAAGATCGTCACCACGCCGTCGTGCTGACAGAACTCTTCCCCGACACTTTGCTGGATGGGAGTCCGGGGATCGTCATCGAGCTGAACGTGTGCTAGAACTCGGAGGTGCTGTAGTTTCGGTGCTTGATCAATCGGGCTGTGAAGACGTACGACTATATCAACCGCGTTGTCATAACGCTTCCGATGTCGGTCTACAAGGGTACGTAGATCACACTCTCCCCTCTTGTTGCTATGCATCACCATGATCTTGTGTGTGCGTAGGAAATTTTTTGAAATTACTACGTTCCCCATCACATGCCACACCACTGGCCCCTCGCATGCATCATCGGACATAAAGTCGACAAAAATTTTGTAGAGGATGCGGTTCTCGTCGTTGCAGCCGATGACTGAATTAGAGCTTCCGGCGTCCAAGGTATTGAGGATGTTCGGCCTGTAGGCGAAGGGCTTCAGGTCTTGCTGGTTCTACCTCCATGCTACCCAGTTCAAACTAACAGGTAACAGAAGTGGTGTCCCTTGACCCTATGTATATGAAGAAGAGGAAGAAGTAGGTGCAGAAGCTAAACACGATCTAGTTTAAAGCTGATTGGATATTGGCTCAATCCCCCCACCTCGACTTCCTGCTCAAGGACGGAGTCTAGGAACATGGCCGTGTTGGAGGCTCAGCTACTCATGTTCCAATGCGTGCAAACCATGGTGGTTGTTAGGGAGATAGATGCATGCTCAGCCTATGCAGGCTATCGCCGCTCCCTCGTAGCAGGACTTTGAAGCCTCTGGATGGAAGTTGTAGATCTGGCTGTGTTTTACTTGCCATGAATGGTACGGGGTGCTCTTGGGAAAAGAAAAGTTCGCCGTCCACGATTTCTTTGCGATCAAACAGGTCAGGCCTGAGAGCGTGTTGCCAATGGTGTCGTTGTTGACACCTCGCATAGTCCTTGATCTCCTTGCTAGTCTTGCCTCCGCCGTTGTTCACGCCTTACGCTCTTTGGTTTTGCCGTCGCCGTCGCCATGAATCCAGGATGCAATCTGCTTCCGCCATGAAGCCAAGACAGGGCACCGAATGCAATAATTGGTGGTTGGGTCTGACTCACAGCCATGCCCTCTTGCTCGGCGAGGAGATCACCACGGGAAGGGAGCACCCGTGGATTGGGAAGAGGGAGGTGGAACAGGTAAATCGGTGCAAACAAAAATTGAGTGGATAAATCAGATGCTTCATGTGAGGAGGCGAGGGAGAGGAGTTTATATCAGACGTGAAGGTTGAGGATTTCTCCGAGTCGGAAGGATGGGGTCTCTTTTTCTTTGTCTTGCTCGGGTGGGCTGTACGGGTTGAGGCGCATATGGGCAACCAACGATAGAAGACATAGGAAATGATCAAACAAAAACCCGCATGATCTACTATGAAATCTTAGCCGTTAATGTTTATGGTTAACGTAATATCAATGGATATAAAGAGGCGACCTATAGAGAACTATGAAAGACTCCGTCCTTTAATATTAGGTATAGATAATACATCATTGTCATATAACACCTCCTCATGATCATCATTTTCATCAATGAGACATCACACAGAAAGTTGGTCACTAGTCATAATCACAACTACTCCTCATCATCAATTCTAACACATTGTACCACATAATAAATATTATACCTCTTAGGACCTACTACATTCTCTTAAGACCTATATTCTCTTAGGTAAAATAGCATAAAACAAGATAGCCCCTGACTCTCCATTATGGAGAATGGAGATTATCCTCTCTCCAATTCTTGCCTTTCACACAATGTTGCTTCCAAGAACCTCCTTACGACTGCCCATACATTTTTTCCATTCTTTGATTATCATGTGTTCACCAGTTTTAGAAATCCGGTATGGAGAGGTGAGATTCGTAGGACGACCTGGATGTATGTTCAAAACATGAAGGCGACCATTCTAATACATCAGATGAGGCACACAATCATCTGGGATTTTCTGTTGAAAAACATAGTAATAACTTTGTAGTTAGCAATGTAGTTAAGTTTCAAAAGAATTTATGCAAAAGATGCATGGATGTCGTAATAGTAAAAAAATCTTACCATGGCATCTCCATGGATGTTACCGTAGTTCAACACGTGCACTAGTGGCACGTATTGACCATAATGTGGAGGAGTTTTATTATAGATATTGTAATTCTCAAGATCAGTGCAAAATCCGACCAAATGATTTTTCTCCTGATAAGTTAACTCAGTGCCATCGGTGTAGTAGGTTTTGTCTACCATGTTCCGCACATTGTATGAACAATGAAAATAAGCTGTCAATGGAAATAAGTTGTCAACTATTTTGAAATGAACAATATAAATTAGTTAATAACTATGTTTGAGAAACTCACATAGCGGTAGAATTGGAAGCATATCAACAAGGACCCAAATGTCCAAATTGTCCTGGTCGATGTTAGGATCACCAAGATCCATGGTGAAAAACATACCCTCTTGAAAATCATACATCTTGCAAAGCGCTTCCCGGCCTGGGCAACCAAAATGGGGTACGCTCTCTGAATTGTATAGATCTACCTTAAAATCCATACCATGATGGGTCATTAGGTTAATATTCTTTGTTTCATTCCTCTCATGATCTTGAAAACCCATCCTCTCCAACACATAGTGTCTTGCATGGCAGGGGATAAGCTAGTAGAATTGTAAAAGACGAAAAAACACTTTGTGTCGTAGCTTACCGTATCACAATCGAAGGCCGCCTCGAGCTTAATGCTGAAGCGCCGACCTTCGTCCAGGTGAGGCCTGTCGCAGAAACCCCAGTCGTCGTGGCACCAGGAGCACTCCCCCGGGAGACTTTCGTCGTTCGAGTACGACATTTCCTATGTTCATAATTCAAATATTAAACTTGTACAATTAAATATATGTACTAGAAAACCTAAATTAGATCATTATTATTCATCATGGGTTGACTGTCGATCTGCCGAGTCTTTTCTTGTTCCCAAGTGCATTACACCCCACGACAATAGTCGGGATTCTTCGGCCTCGACAGACTTAAAGTCAACCCGAAATATCGTTTAATTATCTTTCTAGAAAATCCAGGCCACTCGATATTTCCTACGTATTCTAGAACAAGTCATGCCAAAATTCATGAAAAGTTCCAGCATGACCTTTGCTAAAACAGGACATATCAAGCGCCTAAAATTTGCCAGAACGGAAGTTAATCAACACTCCGGCAAAACATAGGACACTCAGAGGTGTAACCTGAACATGACCGGCCACTTGGGCAACCACATATCCTATTTGAGAAACACAATACATACATGTTTTTATCTACATCATATCTTATAGGACTCATATTGACATGGAGATTTGACTAGTCTCACCTCGAGGTCGGAGGGGGTCGGTGACGGGGACGACGGCGGGGATGATGGAGGGGCTCCTTGATTTCTGCAAAAACAAAAACCCTACAAGTTATCACTAATACATCCCGAAGAGTATCATACATATAACATTACAAATACAACTAAAACCCTAGCGAACGACAGGTATCAGCGACGAGGATGCGGGATAGGCATCATCGACATCAATGCAGGAATAATTGCTTAAACTAAACAATAACAACAAATGTGACATGTTCAAGTAGTTCTATTAATTCAACTAGTTCTTACTAAATATAAAATTACAATAAATAGAAATAAACTAGTTCTTTCTAAAAATAAACTAGTTCAACTATTTATATTAAATTTCTTACTAAAAATACATTAGTTCTATTAACTCAACTAGTTCTTGCTAAAATAAACTAGTTCAACTAGTTTATTAATTTACTTACTGATTATTTTAAACACTTACTAAAAAAAGTAAAAAAAAACTACATTATACAATAGTAAAAAACTACAGCGAAAAACAGAAAAAAAAGAGATGGAGGGAGGGAGGAGGGGAAGGGAGGAGGAGGGGGAGGAGGTCGGTGGGATC
>NC_041388.1:181272509-181285453 GCF_002162155.2 Triticum dicoccoides | reverse complement strand
AGAGCAGGAGGAGGGAGAGGGGCAGTGGGAGGAGGGCGGCCGGAGGAGGAAGGAGGGGAGGAGGGAGTACCTCGGCGAGGACCAGCGAGACGGCGGCAGACGACGTACAGGTTCGGCGCGAGCGAGAGCGAGTGAGAGGGAGTGAGTGTGAGAGAGTGAACCGCTCCAAGATAAGGTAAGTAAGTAGTAGCGCATTTCAGAGAAACGCACTACTACGGGCCGTAGTAGTAGCGCTGGTCACTGGTACGTGCTACTGCTCAGTGGGGCTAGCCATCTGCCCCAGTACAAATATAGCAGCAGCGCGGTTTCGCGGAACGTGCTACTGCTCAGTAGTGCGGTCTATTTAAAAATGCTAGTACTAAGTAGTAGTAGCACCCTGTTTTGTCCAGCGCTGCTGCTAAGATGTTGTGTATAAGGTTTTCCCTAGTAGTGGGTCACTATGTCCCAAGAAAATACCAAATTGTGTGATTTTTTCAATAGTAATAATAATGATTTTATTAGTACTCCTATTTCTCCTCCCACCGCTAGTGCAGTGTCTTATGATATTAATGTCGCTTTGTTGAATCTTGTTATGAAAGAGCAATTTTCCGGTAATCCTTATGAGGATTTCGCGTCCCATCACTACAAGAAATATGTCAACTTATGACCTTCTGTCAGTGACCCTCGAAGAATTGGTCATAAATTTATGACCATTTTAGACCAATTGGTCAAAAGCTGTTCAGGGGGCTCCAAACCCTAAACCATTGCGACCATTTTGGTCAGAAAGGTCGTAATTTCCTTACACGAAATGGTCACAAAGCAAACAGTGCTAGTCCGCTACCTTATTTCTTATTGTTAATGACCAATATAGATGGTCATAGCCTTGTAGATTGTGGTGGGTTGTGATGACTAGGTGCTATCTCATCAGTTTTGCCTATGTGTCATGTCCATGTAGCAGTTTTTGCCCTAGGTTGTGAAGCAACCTATATTTCTATCATTCCCAAAATTCCCAAAAAAATCTCATAAATTCTTTGGGGCATATCTTCATCAAATATGTAAAATTCCTTCCTTGCCTAGTTCAAAACTAATTCAACAATATTCATTTTCCTATTCTGTTCACAACAACACTTTATGAAGGAAGTGCTATATATATATATTCTTGATTGCCCTAGGAATTTTTGGGCACTCTTTCCTATCCAAATCATTACCGCATGACAAAATTCAGCTCCATTTGCCTAGCAAATCTTCCTCAGCAAATTTCCAAAGTTTTTGTCCACCTAGAAGCATTGTGAAGGAAGTACCTTTTTTATATCTCTAAATGACATGAAATTTATACAGTTCCTTCATATGCCCAAATTATCACCCTCCTCCAAATTGCAGCTCAGTCAAATCATCTATGTGAGCCCAGGTTCAATTTATATTTTATGGCCAAATTGGCACGTTGCAAAGCAAGTGTTATATAGACCCCTCCTATTACCCTCAAACTTTTCGGGCACTCTTCCATACCCAAATCATTGCCACATGATAATATTCAGCTCAATTTTCCTAGTAAATCTTTCTCGGGAAATTTCTAAAGTTTCTACCTCGAGAGAAGCTTTGTGAAGTAAGTACTAACTAGGCTTACCCAAATGATCTGAAAATTTACCAGCGCATGACCATACCAAAGTAACTTACCTACACCAATTTTGAGCTCATTTCATTCATCCAATCTCTCTCACTAGTTTTCCCAAGTTTTTGTCCATAGAAGAGCATTGTGAAGGAAGTATTACTTTGGCATGTCCAAATGGTATCAATTTTCTACAATGCTTTCCTATGCCCAAATAACCATCCTCCACAAAATTTCAGTTCACTCCATTCATTATTTTGAGCCCAGCTTCAACATGCATATTTTTGTCCAGCGTGGTACTTTGCAAAGCAAGTACCACCTAGTATCCTCCTTTTGAGCTAAAAATTTGTGAAGACATTCTCCTTAGTAGATGATCATCCTCAGCCAAAACTCATGCCCATTGGCCATGTGCATTTCCCGTACCGCTAATCAAACACTTGGCTGTTAATTCATGTTTGAGCATCGATCGGTCTCCTCATGAGAATCTTATATTGTAGTTTTCTTCCTAGCACCAACCTGGGGAGTTCCCAACCCACTAGACATGCCTAGGCCGCCTAGAACACATGGCAACATTACGGTCATGCGGTGACCACGCGACGGGCATGCGAGTTTACGCGCTCTAGAGTTGGGGCCCTCGGCCACCGCCCAAACCTTGATGTATCGCCACCAAACCATGTATTTATGATTAAATAGGTCCTTATGTAACTAGAAATGATTTTTGGAAAAAATAAATAGCAAACTATGAGGCAGTTGCAGTTCAAATTTGACCCGCTTCCAACTGAATCGGCGGAAATTTGTCTTTTTCACGAGAGGTGGATCAAAAAATTTTACACCCAACCATTTTGTCAATTGTGCATTAAATACGACCTAGTATTTTATAAAAATGATTTGGTCCAATTTTGCAACAATTATTTGGTAGTTCCTTCACAAAAAACCTCCTTTCAGGCACTCGAAAAATGGAAAATGGTTTTTTCGTCCAACGAAAATGAAAACTTCCTTAGGAAACATTGTTTGCCATTCCAATATGCACCCTTGTGCACAATATGAGATCATTTGAACAAACTATGCCATGAATGTGGCCATAAGATTGATCATTTGGCTTGAAAGCCATTAATCTCCACACGTGATAGCTCGTTTCTGAGAACACTTTTTTAAAATAATTGCCATATTGCAAGTTTGTTATTTTTCCTGGGAACTTGGCCACAAATAATGACACAATGCGAAGGTTTCCCAATTTTTTGATTTTTTTTTAAATTTTTATGCCCGTTTCAAAATGCGGTCAAAACGGCGAGAATGACCGTTCCTAGCTAGTGGTTGAATCTTGGGATTTTTTTGGTGTTTCTCTGATTAAATAGGTACTTATGTAACTAGAAATGATTTTTGGAAAAAAAATAAATAGCAAACTATGAGGCAGCTGCAGTTCAAATTTGACCCGCTTCCTACTGAATCGACGGAAATTTGTCTTTTTCATGAGAGGAGGATCAAAACTTTTTGCACCCAACAATTTTGTAAATTGTGCATTAAATATGTCCTAGTATTTTAGAAAATCAATTTGGTCCAATTTTGCAACAAATATATGGTAGGTCCTTCACAAAAAAACTCATTTCGGGCACTCAAAAAATGGAAAATGTATTTTTCGTGCAAAGAAAATGAAAACTCCCTTAGGCAACATTGTTTAGAATTCCAAGATGCACCATTGTGCACAATATGAGATCATTTGAACAAACTATGCCATGAATGTGGCCATAAGATTGATCATTTGGCTTGAAAGCCATGAATCTTCACAATAGATAGCTTGTTTTCGAGAACACTTTTTAAAAATAATTGCCGCATTACAAGTTTATTATTTTTCCTGGTAACTTGGTCACATATAATGACGCAATGCAAAGGTTTTCCAATTTTTTGATTTTTTTTGAATTTGTTATGCCTGTTTCAAAATGCGGTCAAAACGGCGGGCTTGATCGTTCCTAGCTAGTGGTTGAATCTTGGAATTTTTTTGGTGTTTCTATGATTAAATAGATACTTATGTACCTAGAAACGATTTTCGGAAAAAATAAAGAGCAAACTACGAGGTAGCTACAGTTCAAATTTGACCCGCTTCCAGCTGAATCGGCGGAAATTTGTCTTTTTCACCAAAGGTGAATCAAGGCTTTTTACACCCAACCATTGTGTCAATTGTGCATTAAACATGTCCTAGTATTTTATAAAATCGATTTGGTCCATTTTTGCAACAATTATTTGGTAGGTTATTCACAAAAAAACCTCATTTTGGGCACTCGAAAAATAGAAAATGGCTTTTTCGTCCAAAGAAAATGAAAATTTCCTTAGGCAACATTGTTTGCCATTCCAATATGCACCCTTTTGCACAATATGAGATCATTTTAACAAACTATGCCATGAATGTGGCCATAAGATTGATCATTTGGCTTGAAAGCCATGAATCTTCACACTTATAGCTCATTTCTGAGAAAACTTTTTTAAACAAATTGTCGTATTACAGGTTTATTATTTTTCTCGATAACTTGATCACATATGATGACACAATGCGAAGGTTTTCCAATTTTTTGATTTTTTTTTGAATTTTTTATGCTCGTTTCAAAATGCAGTCGAAACGGCGGGCTTGACCGTTCCTAGCTAGTTGTTGAATCTTGGAAACCTTTTGATGTCTCTGATTAAATAGATATTTATGTACCTAGAAATGATTTTTGGAAAAAATAAAGAGCAAACTATGAGGCAGCTACAGTTCAAATTTGACCCGCTTCCTGCTGAATCGGCGGAAATTTGTCTTTTTCACCAGAGCTGGATCAAGGCTTTTGGCACCCAACCATTTGGTCAATTGTGCATTAAACATGGCCTAGTATTTTAGAAAACTGATTTGGTGCAATTTTACAACAAATATATGGTAGGTCATTCACACAAAAAACTTATTTTGGGCACTCGAAAAATGGAAAATGAATTTGGCATGTTGCATCCTTGGTATTGAGCAATTTGCGGGGGAGGCTCTAGAAGTGGTGAAGTAATTTGCTGGAACCGACAATATGGATTGCTAGAACTGTTGATTCAGGATGCTTCATCCCGGCGATGAGCAGCCTTAGGGAGGTGCTAGAACTGGCGAATGCTACAACTAGAGAACGTCGGGGTGATGCCGACTATGAGGCGCCAGACTGCGCTTGTGCGCGACGGCGCAATAGCAGGAGGGTCAATGATGTGTTCTATCTAATAAGAACGAGAAAGATAGGAAAGAAAATATAACTTCGGGGGTGAATCAAATGGTTACATACGAAAACATCATAGGGGCGCCAGGCGAGCGACCCAAATTTAGACCGATTGACCGGCGCCTAACAGCCGCCTTTTGGAAAATGGTGTGGTTAAATTTTGCAACACCGATTTGTAGGCATTTAAAAAAATCAGAGATTTGGGTACAAATTTTGGATACTTGAGCGCGAGCCAGCCAACCAATGAGAAGCGAGGAACCACATCCACGCGGATCACCAAGTTGGACATGATCTGAGCCATCCATCACACGCCCATCCAACGGTGGATATTGTCCTGAAAGACCAAAACCCTAACCCACCTACCCACCCACCCTTTCCTTCTCTAGATCCGATCGAGGCTACCGCGCCTTCCTCTCCCTCGCCGCCATCCCCACCCACCACCGCCGACCTCGTCTCCGCCATCCCCCTCCCCTCACCTTCATCCCCCATATCCACTAGTCTCGATCCGGCGTGCGTGCGTGCCGGCGCGGGCGTGCCTCAATTTGATCCAGTGCCTTCCTCCCTCCCTCCCACGACCACGCCTTCCTTCCTCCATCCCTTGGCGTGTGTGCCGGCGCGGGTGCCATGTGGGCAGCTCCAACACGACCACGACCACGAGCGGCGGCAGCGGAGGGAAGGACAAGGCAAAGGGCTCTACGGTCTCCTTCACGGAGGGCGAGGAGGTGCTCGCCTACCACGGCCCGCTCCTCTACGAGGCCAAGGTTCCCCTCCCCTTCCCTTCCCCCTCTCTCCCCACCTCCCATTCCGTTCTAGGGTTCGCCCGCCGCCGCGTCGGCTCCCCGGAGCTTCTCTGTTACATTTTTTTCCGGCCGCGGCTAGGGTTTCGAGCTGGGCAGTTGGAGCAGGCGAGGGTTCATGGAGTTGTAATCCGAGGGTGTATCACATCGGATGGCACAACACTCTTTTTTTCTTTAGAGAAAAAAGAAACACAACGCCGTTCCTCCTCTGCACCTCCCAGATTTTTACATTTAGGGCATAATTTTTAAATTTAGAGCGCACATGAGGACACTAGTTTGTGCGTATCCCAGTATCAGACCATGATTAGCACCAGGTGAATTGTTCTCTTGGACTATGGGTACTTCATGTAGTAAGTAACAAGGAGTGGGAGATGGGACTATGATTAGCACCAGTTGCACACCTGCAATTCTTCCTTTAGTAATACCGACTTTGTTCTGTCTGCAGCTTGTCGTCTTCCTCCACGGGGGTCCTGGGATGGCACTTCGCCCGACAACTGTGGGTTCTTCGATCCGGAGTTCTACATGATCGTGCTGTTCGACCAGGTTGGTTTCGTTTTGATCCCCTCGTGTGTCTGTTCACCGGTGTTCCTAGGAGATTGCGGTGCTTAATCTGCTTGTGTTTGATTGCAGAAAGGCGCTGGAAGAGCACTCCCCATGCTTTGTCTAGAGGAGAACACCACCTGGGACTTGGTGGCTGACATTGAGAAGGTCAGGCAGCACATCGACATTCCAGAGTGGCAGGCAACTGCAAATACATCTTCTTTTGTCAACTGCAACATATACCCTGCTGTAAAGAAACCACTTGAAGAAAATATTTAAGAGAGCAGGGCAGTTCGTGTAGATTTTCTTGCATTTGTACATAGCTATTGATCATGAATGTTGCAATGCAAGTTATTAAAAGAATGATGATACCTCTTAATGCCTTGTCTTTTCAGAAACTAGCTAGCTAGTCAAGCATTTCTTTTCAAGTTTGATACTAGTGTTATTGTTGGAGATATATAGTGGAAAACAACATCCACAGTGGTATAGATTGTTCCAGTCCATGACATTCGGGTGCAAATTGGCACATAGCACAAATCTTCAGAGATTTGAGCATACTCCTACCAAATCTTGTACTATATGGCATATCATTAATGTAGGTTTAATATAGTTCTAGCAGATGTAGGCAAGTAGTAGTATATCTTATCTAACTGGACTGGGTGCTCTCTTTTATATATGGAATGATATCTATGTAGGTTCAATTGGGTTATCTGTAGATTTTCCATCTTCTGCATTATTCAGATTATTTTACCTTACCTTGTTTGAACCAAGAATCTGAGCAAAATAGTTAACTGTCAACTCAAGGATTTGAATTTATTTTGGCAGGCACCAATTGGCCAATGAGATGAAGGAGCTGAAGGAGATCCACATGGAGGACACCGAAGAGGAGGAAATGCATGACATCGACAGCTGCGACTTCGGCAACTCCCTTGCGATTGTTGAATATGTGGATGAAATTTACAGCTTCTACAGAAGGACCGAGGTAATTATCTGCTTGGAACCCCGGTCAAGTTATCTAGTACAGAGTTGTGTGTCTGACCTGACCTGGCGAACTCACCCAATGCAGGTCCACTATAAGTTTGAGCTACTGGGTGAAATTTTATTCCTTACTGTCAACATCATTGATAGATACCTGGCCCGAGAAAATGTCGCTAGGAAGAAGCTGCTGCTGTTGTTGTTGCAGGTTTATGGCACTTGCAGGGACAAAACAAATTCCATCTATTTTTTTGTTCTTTGTTTTGATTGATGTGCGTTCATTACCAATTCCTGAGGATGATTTGTGTTCCTCATGGAGATTAGTCTCGGACGCTACAAGCTATTCTCTGTTGTGTGGTATATCCTGATTGGTGGCATTCTATGTGCCAACTTATCCTGGAAACGACACATACATTCATATGCAGTCCTCTGTTATTTTTCTTTTCTCTGTGTTAAATGATCTAAATGTGTGGACCAAATGATCTCATAGTTTAAATGCACCATAGTTTTGCATAACCTCAATACATTTACATGCACACGCATACACATTTGACTGCTGAGTATTTGAATTATTGGAATGTGGGGGTTGGTCTGTTTATTCCCATGTTATTAAGTTTTGTGTATTTAGACTGTAACTCTTAAGATATCATTGTAGCTGTAAGTAGACTGCAAGTTACCAGCAGAATGTAATGGCAGTCTAATTATCACTTTAATTTTCTCCCAAATGACTGTAAGTGGACTGTACATTGTGACACCACTGATGCCAGACTTACAAACAATAGTTTGATGGATTTGTAGGGTTTTTTTGGGCTGTGGTATTACGATAGTTGTAGCTCACATGTTTGAAACCAGGTCCAGTTCCAACCCGATTAGGATTGGCGTTTTAGCAGCATGGATTTACCAAGTTGGGATGTTGGGATAGTTGGATTCCTATTGTCTCTTGTAGCACCAAATGCTAGTATGTGTTTTACTAAAGTCATCAGATAGTTAACTCACTGTGAGATGTCCACACTTGTTTTGTTAACAAACATGAACTGTTGAGTCATCTATTCCTGGCTGTTTCTTTTGTTCAGTATATACGTGTGCTTTCTGTTCTTTTGTTCTATTCACTGTGTGAGTACAGTTTCTTGTTGGCACCAAGGTGTTTGAGATGGTATTCCTGTTGGTGCATGAGGAAGAGGAAGTGAAGTCATTGATTTGTCCACCGAGGAAGAGGAAGCGTGAAGTCTTTGATTTGTCCAGAGGGTAAGTCCTCGGTATGTCCCACTCTTCCTTTGCTATGTGATTGTGACCTCCATGTGTTATCTACTTATCTGGACACTTTGGTTCATATACTATTCTTGTGATTTTCCAATGCTATGTCAAAAAATGAATCTGTAACCTTTAATGAATTCAATGTGTGATCGTGATGAGAACGAATGAATGAATGATATCATACCAACTTGTTTTTGCCCTTGATCAGTATCATTTGTGGTAGCTCCTAAGCAACATGATCTTTTTCTTGCTCCGAGATCCCAAGTGTGGTGTTGTACTTTTGTTGTGCTTGATTGATGTCCTGCTAGCTGCTATTGTTAATTGTTACTATCATGATGTTAACACTGCTTAGAATATGTTATGCACCTTAATTCTAGTAGTATTTGTTGTCAAAAGCATGATTGTATTGTGAGCCATCAATTTCTTGGAGTCTTCTTAGAGCTTGCTGGTATTTACTTTTTTCCACCAATATAATATTTGCTAATATTTACTCATGGTTGGTACTGTTATCCATGCCCTCATGCATTAGGATCGACTCCTAGCTGCTTGTGTATTTGTTTATTATTCTGTTCAATATTCTTTTCCTAGCTGTTGTATGTTTGAGGATATTGCTTTCATTCTGAATTCACAGCCATGATAATGATCGTTTCCTGTCTTTTACAGGAGCTCCAGGCTCAAGAAGTTGGAAAAAGGGAACGCTTCATCTTTGTAGCTAATTATATGTTCCTGGATGATGTGAATGGCTGTTATAGTATTTCATAGCAGCACTTTTGTAGTTGTTCTAAATTCCTGGATGATGTGAACTATGGCATGATTGTAATATATATAATATACTCATTTTGGTCGCCATTTATGAAAATTTGTGTGATTGGGGCTCTCTAGACCAAAATACTGGTTACTTTATTGTTGATACTTTATTGTTGATATGTCGGAAATAAAACATATACTATTTGGGCCCTAAAAAGGCCACAAATCAAACAATGAACAAAAGGCGATGGCCAAGTAAATAAAAAGGCTTAGGCCCAAAAACGAAATAGATCACAAAAAGGCCATGATCCATGAAATAAAAAGGCCAAATTGTTGGGCCAGGCCCATGTCGCTAGAGAAAATTAATAGAGAAAAAATATAGTAAAAAGGCTGAATTGTTGGGCTAGGCCCATGTAGAAAATTGAATTGGACCGGGCTGAATCTTGTGCCACGTCAGATTGCCACGCTGGATGCCTACGTGGCCTGGGGAGGTTGCTAGTGACCAAAAGGCCACAGTAGACGTATTTTGGTCATAAACGTCTACGACCATTCCGGAAGAAAGGTCGCTATAGTCAGTTTATGACGGCCAGCTTTTGATCTTATGTTTTTGGTCACAAAAAGGTCACAAATGGAAATTTTTGACCATTAAGTGACCAATAGTGGTGGTCACAAGTTGACATATTTCTTGTAGTGCATATAAACACTTTTGCAGAATTGTGCAATATGCAAAAGAAAAAAAGATGTGGATAATGATATTGTGAAATTAAAATTATTTCCTTTCTCTTTGCGGTATCGTGCAACAATTTGGTTTTCATCTTTGCCTCATAATAGTATTGATTCTTGGGATAAGTGCAAATATGCTTTTATTACTAAGTATTTTCCGCCCGCGAAAATTATTTCCCTTAGAAATCAAATTACGAATTTCAAGCAACTTGAGCATGAACATGTTGCAGAATCTTGGGAAAGAATGAAATTAATGCTAAGAAATTGTCCTACTCAGTTTAAATCTTTAGATGATTATACAAAAAATGTTGTATTTAATTTTGTTCTAGAAATCTTCTAGATTCAGCCGCGGGTGGTACTTTTATGGAGATTACTTTGGGTGAAGCTACTAAATTACTAGATAATATCATGGCAAATTATTCACAATGGTATAACAAAAGAGCACCTACTAGTAAAAAAGGTAATTTTGTTGAAGAAATTAGTACTTTGAGTTAAAAGTTTATGCAGTTATGAAATTGGTTGCTAGTAAAAATGCTCCTATTGATCTTAATGATGTTCCTTTATCTACTTTGATTGATAAAAATAATGATGTTGTAGATGTGAATTTTGTCTCGAGAAACAATTTTAATAACAATGCTTATAGAGGTAATTTGAATCCTAGGCCTTTTCGTGGAAATTCCTCTAATAATTATGGCAATTCCTATGGTAATTCTTATTATAATAATAATAGGATGCCCTCTGATATTGAGAGTAATATTAAAGAATTTATCAATGCTCAAAAAGTTTCCAACACTAGATAGAAGAAAAATTGAATAAGATTGATGATATATCTAGAAGCATTGATAGAATTACACATGATGTAGAAAATCTCAATACTAAAAACTTTCCACCTAAGGTTGATGAATCAATTAAGGTTGTATATGTTTCCATGGATGAAAGTAAGAAAAGAAACGCTATGCTAAGAGCTAAAAGAGAATTTTTAGAAAAAGTGTTTCCTCCTAATTTTTTCGTAGTAAAGATGAAAATGTTAAAATGATTGGTGTTTCTTCTATTGATTCCTTGTTTAGAAATATTAAAATTGATGATAAGAGGACTGAAGAAGAGTCAACTTTAGTTAGAAGGCGTCCGCATAATTTGCAGGGTGAAAATCTTGTTGAAAAAATTGATAAAATTGGGTCTGAAGAGGTACAAACTTTAGCTAGTGATGTGCCTACTCTTTTGGATTACAAAGATTTTAGTTATGATATTTGTTCTTTGATTGAGCATATTTATTTTTTGCAATCCATGCTAAATTCACCCGATGCATATGAACAAAATAAAGCTTTTACTAAACATATTGTAGGAGCGATGGTGAAGGCTTTAGAAGAAAAGCTAGAATTTGATATTTCAATTCATAGAAAATTATATGATGAATGGGAACCCACCGTTAAAGTCAAGATAAAAAATTATGAGTGCAATGCTTTATGTGATTTGGGTGCTTGTGTTTCCGCAATTCTGAAATCTCTATGTGACGTGCTATAGAAAGTGAAGCTGGAAATGATGACTCAAATAAATTTGCTTCACAATTATGCTCGCCAAACACTCCTGCATGAGAAGGAACAAAAGAAGTGCTTCTAGACCCTTCTGCGCAAGCATTACTCTCGCAAGCAACTCTCTACCAAGGGTATCATGAAAGAATATGATTATCTGGAGTTGTATGAAGTTCCTCGCATCCGAAGGCAAACTCCAGTACTTCCTCAATGTTCTGCATCCACTGATCTGTTGTTTGTCGAACCAGATGATGATCTCAAAGACACAGCTAGAACACTTATCTTCAAGCCAGATGCAACTCGCAAGGCTACTTCCAAAGCTGATGCCGAAGCCCATGCAACCACTCCTGCTTCGGCCTTGACTATCACTCGCTCTGCTTCGTCAAGCAGTGCTAATTCTGATTCTGAGGATTCTCCGGACGAGTAGTTCCTCGTATGCATTCTCTTTCCTATTTCACACTTGTTGACAAAAAAGGCTAGAAGAACATCGAGTGATAGATAAGCGGGTTATTTGGAGGGTGTTTCCATCTGCCATTTGTTTTTCTATCGAACAATTTGGTTTCCGTCGAACTATTTGTTGTCGAACTTAAAGCACCACCTATGGTATTGATATACTTGGTCGTCATGTACTGTTAATAATTCCCCCCTGCAATGCTATTTGCTTCCCATTATCTGTTTGCCGGTGAAATTGAAACTTTACTTCTTTGCAATAATTATCCTTGATACATATCCTTTGTGCAGGGAAAGCAAAAGCAGTTAATGGAGAATAGCATTTCATGCATGTTTAGATATGCCTTAATGATTATCTTTCGCTATCTAACCTTGCAGGAAAAGAAAGTAGCTTTAGATCAAACCTTTTATACCTCGAAAACAAATTCTTTCTATATGTCTTTTTAGTTGTTTTTCCCCGCATATATCCTTTATATCATCCTTACTGCAGTAAAACCACATTTGAAGTATATCTTCTCTGAGTAATATTCTTGTGATTCCCTTGCTCTGATTCTCCTCGAATATCTAACTTGTAGGGAACTTATATCGTGTGGATTCAAACCGTGTTCTGAGCAAAATTATCTTGATTTATCCTTTGTCACATTTCATTCCAAAGTATTCACTTTACCTAAGATATCTTTTCAAGATTGCCTATGACAGGAAAAATCTCAGACACTGTCTAGTGCATTGAAAGAGACCACGAATGAGATCTCATGTCACAAAGATTCATCTCGCTACCTGATACATCTCCAACGTATCTATAATTTTGATTGTTCCATGCTATTATATTATCAACTTTGGATGTTTATGGGCTTTATTATGCACTTTTATATTATATTTGGGACTAACCTATTAACCTAGAGCGCAGTGCCAGTTTCTGTTTTTACCTTTTTTATAATATCGCAGAAAAGGAAAACCAAAACGGAGTCAAATTGACCTGGAACTTCCCGAAACTTATTTTTGGATCAGAAGATGCCCAGAATACTTGGAGTGCACGTCAGGGGATCTACGAGGAGGCCACGAGGCAGGGGGGCGCACCCACCCCCTGGGCGCGCCCTCCACCCTCGTGGCCCCTCGAGCCCCCCCCCCC
>NC_041388.1:181256981-181272156 GCF_002162155.2 Triticum dicoccoides | reverse complement strand
TACTTCTTCCGCCTATATATCTCCATATACCCTAAAACGAACGAGGAGGACAATAGATCGGGAGTTCCGCCGCCAGAAGCCTCCGTAGCCACCGAAAGCCGATCTAGACCCATTCCGGCGCCATACTGGAGGGGGAATCCCTCTCTGGTGGCCATCTTCATCATCCCGGTGATCTCCATGATGAGGAGGGAGTAGTTATCCCTCAAGGATGAGGGTATGTACCAGTAGCTATGTGTTTGATCTCTCTCTCTCGTGTTCTTGAGGTGATACGATCTTGATGTATCACGAGCTTTGCTATTATAGTTGGATCTTATGATGTTTCTCCCCCTCTACTCTCTTGTAATGGATTGAGTTTTCCCTTTGAAGTTATCTTATCGGATTGAGTCTTTAAAGATTTGAGAACACTTGATGTATGTCTTGCCGTGCGTATCTGTGGTGACAATGGGATAACACGTGATTCACTTGATGTATGTTTTGGTGATCAACTTGTGGGTTTCTCCCATGAATCTATGCATAGGGGTTGGCACACGTTTTCGTCGTGATTCCCCGGTAGGAACTTTGGGGCACTCTTTGAGGTTCTATGTGTTGGTTGAATAGATGAATCTGAGATTGTGTGATGCATATCGTATAATCATACCCACGGATACTTGAGGTGACATTGGAGTATCTAGGTGACATTAGGGTTTTGGTTGATTTGTGTCTTAAGGTGTTATTCTAGTACGAACTCTAGGGCTGTTTGTGACACTTATAGGAATAGCCGAACGAATTGATTGGAAAGAATAACTTTGAGGTGGTTTCGTACCCTACCATAATCTCTTCGTTCGTTCTCCTCTATTAGTGACTTTGGAGTGACTCTTTGTTGCATGTTGAGGGATAGTTATGTGATCCAATTATGTTATCATTGTTGAGGGAACTTGCACTAGCGAAAGTATGAACCCTAGGCCTTATTTCCTATCATTGCAATACCGTTATGCTCACTTTTATCACTTGCTACCTTACTGTTTTTATAATTTCAGATTACAAATACCTTTATCTACTATCCATATACCACTTGTATCACCATCTCTTCACCGAACTAGTGCACCTATACAATTTACCATTGTATTGGGTGTGTTGGGGACACAAGAGACTCTTTGTTATTTGGTTGCAGGGTTGCTTGAGAGAGACCATCTTCATCCTACTCCTCCTATGGATTGATAAACCTTAGATCATCCACTTGAGGGAAATTTGCTACTGTCCTACAAACCTCTGCACTTGGAGGCCCAACAACGTCTACAAGAAGAAGGTTGTGTAGTAGACATCAAGCTCTTTTCTGGCGCCATTTCCGGGGAGGTTAGCGCTTGAAGGTATTTCTTTAGATCTTGCAATCGAGTCTTTTAGTTTCTTGTTTTATCACTAGTTTAGTTTATAAAAGAAAACTATAAAATATGGAATTGAGTTTGCCTCATACGCTTCATCTTTTTAATATCTTTAGTGAGTATGATGGAAAGGAAAATTGTGACAAAGTGTTAGAAGAAGAATGCATTAGAATGTTTGGCACTAAATATTTGAATGATGAGGATGATTGCAATGTTGTTAGTATGAATTCCTTGAATATCCATGATACTAATGATATGCAAAGCCACAAGCTTGGGGAAGCTATGTTTGATGAAGATGATATTTTTTGTCCCCCAAGTTTTGATGAACAAATTTATTATTATGAAAGCATGCCTCCTATTTATGATGATTATATTGATGAAAGTGGATTTGGAGAGGTCATGGCTTTATTTTGTGATGAATCCACTATTCGGGAAGAAGTTCCAATTAATTATGAAAACAAAGTTGCTATCTGTGATGATTATTGTGATGACTTGTATGCTATAAAGAATAATGATATCCATGAAACTTGTCATCATGATTTTAGTTTTCAATTGGATTATGCCTCACATGATAATTATTTTGTTGAGTTTGCTCCCACTATTATTCATGAGAAGAATTTTGCCTATGTGGAGCGTAGTAAAATTTCTATGCTTGTAGATCATGAAAATAATGATTTAGGTGCTGGTTATATTGTTTAATTCATTCATGATTCTACTGCAAATTATTATGAGGGAGGAATATATGCTTGTAGGAATTGCAATAATGTCAAGTTTCCTCTCTATGTGCTTAAAGTTTTGAAGTGGTCCTTGTTTTACCTTCCTATGCAAGTTGATTCTTGTTCCCACAAGTTGTTTGCTCACAAAATACCTATGCATAGGAAGTGGGTTAGACTTAAATGTGCTAGTCATATTCTTCATGATGCTCTCTTTATATTTCAATTCTTATCTTTTATGTGAGCATCATTGAAATCATCATGCCTAGCTAGGGGCGTTAAACGATAGCGCTTGTTGGGAAGCAACCCAACTTTATTTTTATTCCTTGGTTTTTATTCCTGTTTAGTAATAAATAATTCATCTAGACTCTGTTTAGATGTGGTTTTATTCTTTTAATTAGTGTTTGTGCCAAGTAGAACCGTTGGGAAGACTTGGGGAAAGTCTTGTCGATCTTGCTGTAAAAAACAGAAACTTTAGCGCTCACGAGAATTGCTGCCATTGTTATTTGGAGACAGCTATTTAGTTCATTCTTTTTGAAGATGATTAATAGATAAATTCCTCAGGTCCAGAAATTTATTTTAGAATTTTTGGGGTTCCAGAAGTATACGTTTGATCCAGATTACTACAGACTGTTCTGTTTTTGACAGATTCTGTTTTCGATGTGTTGTTTGCTTATTTTGATGAATCTATGGCTAGTAAAAGAGTTTATAAACCATAGATAAGTTGTAATACAGTAGGTTTAACACCAATATAAATAAATAATGAGTTCATTATAGTACCTTGAAGTGGTGATTTATTTTCTTATACTTATGGAGCTCATGAGTTTTCTACCTTAAGTTTTGTGTTGTGAAGTTTTCAAGTTTTGGGTAAAGATTCGATGGATTATGGAATAAGGAGTGGAAAGAGCCTATGCTTGGGGATGCCCAAGGCACCCCAAGGTAATATTCAAGGACAACCAAGAGCCTAAGCTTGGGGATGCCCCGGAAGGCATCCCCTCTTTCGTCTTCGTTCATCAGTAACTTTACTTGGAGCTATATTTTTTATTCGCCACATGATATGTGTTTTTCTTTGAGCGTCATTTTGTTTTATTTAGTTTTTCTTGCTGTATGAATAAAATACCAAGATCTGAAATTATTAAATGTTAGAGAGTCTTCATATAGTTGCACAATTATTCGAGTACTCATTGATCTTCACTTATATCTCTCGGAGTAGTTTGTTTTTGCTCTACTGAATCACTTATATCTTTTTAGAGCATGGTGGTGGTTTTATTTTGTAGAAATAGATGAACTCTCATGCTTCACTTATATCATTTTGAGAGTCCTTTAGAACAGCATGGTAGTTTGCTTTGGTTATGAATTTAGTCCTAATATGATGGGCATCCAAGAGGGATATAATAAAAAACTTTCATATAGAGTGCATTGAATACTAAGAGAAGTTTGATACTTGATAATTGTTTTGAGATATGGAGATGGTGATATTAGAGTCATGATAGTTGAGTAGTTGTGAATTTGATAAATACTTGTGTTAAAGTTTGTGATTCCCGTAGCATGCACGTATGGTGAGCCGTTATGTGACTAAGTCGGAGCATGATTTATTTATTGATTGTCTTCCTTATGAGTGGCGGTCGGGGATGAGCGATGGTCTTTTCCTACCAATCTATCCCCCTAGGAGCATGCGTGTAGTACTTTGTTTCGATAACTAATTGATTTTTGCAATAAGTATGTGAGTTTTTTATGACTAATGTTGAGTCCATGGATTATACGCACTCTCACCCTTCCACCATTCCTAGCCTCTCTAGTACCGCGCAACTTTCGCCGTTACCATAAACCCACCATATACCTTCCTCACAACAGCTACCATACCTACCTATCATGGCATTTCCATAGCAATTCCGAGATATATTGCCATGCAACTTTCCACCGTTCCGTTTATTATGACACGCTTCATCATTGTCATATTACTTTGCATGATCATGTAGTTGACATTGTATTTGTGGCAAAGCCACCGTTCATAATTCTTTCATACATGTCACTCATGAGTCATTGCACATCCCGGTACACCGCCGGAGGCATCCATATAGAGTCATATCTTGTTCTAAGTATCGAGTTGTAATTCATGAGTTGTAAGTAAATAAAAGTGTGATGATCATCATTATTAGAGCATTGTCCCAGTGAGGAAAGGATGATGGAGACTATGATTCCCCCACAAGTCGGGATGAGACTCCGGACGAAAATAAATAAATAAAAGAGGCCAAAGAAGCCCAAATAAAAAAACAAGAAAAAAAGAGAAGGCCCAAAACATAAAAAAAATAAAAAATGAGAGAAAAGAGAGAAGGGACAATGCTATTATCCTTTTCCACACTTGTGCTTCAAAGTAGCACCATGATCTTCATGATAGAGAGTCTCCTATGTTGTCACTTTCATATACTAGTGGGAATCTTTCATTATAGAACTTGGCTTGTATATTCCAATGATGGGGTTCCTCAAAGTGCCCTAGGTCTTCGTGAGCAAGCGAGTTGGATGCACACTCACTAGTTTATTTTGTTGAGCTTGCATACATTTATATCTCTAGTGCATCCGTTGCATGGCAATCCCTAATCACTCACATTGATATCCATTGATGGGCATCTCCATAGCCCGTTGATACGCCTAGTTGATGTGAGACTATCTTCTCCTTTTTGTCTTCTCCACAACCACCATTCTATTCCACCTATAGTGCTATCTCCATGGCTCACGCTCATGTATTGCGTGAAGATTGAAAAAGTTTGAGAACACCAAAAGTATGAAACAATTGCTTTGCTTTTCATCGGGATTGTGCATGATTTAAATACTTTGTGTGGTGAAGATGGAGCATAGCCATACTATACGATCTTGTAGGGATAGCTTTCTTTGGCCATGTTATTTTGAGAAGACATGATTACTTTATTAGTATGCTTGAAGTATTATTATTTTTATGTCAATATTAAACTTTTGTCTTGAATCTTATGGATCTGAATATTCTTGCCACAATAAAGAGAACTACATGGATAAATATGTTAGGTAGAATTCCACATCAAAAATTCTGTTTTTATCATTTACCTACTCGAGGACGAGCAGGAATTAAGCTTGCGGATGCTAATACGTCTCCAACGTATCTATAATTTTTTCTTGTTCCATGCTATTATATTATCAACTTTGGATGTTTATGGGATTTATTATGCACTTTTATATTATATTTGGGACTAACCTATTAACCTAGAGCCCAGTGCCAGTGCCAGTTTCTATTTTTACCTTGTTTTAGAATATCGCAGAAAAGGAAAAAGCAAACAGAGTCCAATTGACCTGAAACTTCACAGAAGTTATTTTTGGATCAGAAGAAGCCCAGAAGACTTGGAGTGCACGTCAGGGGATCTACGAGGAGGCCACGAGGCAGGGGGTGCGCCCACCCCCTGGGCGCGCCCTCCACCCTCATGGGCCCCTCGTGGCCCCCTGACGTACTTCTTCCGCCTATATATCTCCATATACCCTAAAAAGATCGAGGAGCACAATAGATCGGGGGTTCCGCCGCTAGAAGCCTCCATAGCCACCGAAAGCCAATCTAGACCCGTTCCGTCACCCTGCCAGAGGGGGAATCCCTCTCCGGTGGCCATCTTCATCATCCCGGTGCTCTCCATGATGAGGAGGGAGTAGTTCTCCCTTGGGGCTGACGGTATGTACCAGTAGCTATGTGTTTGATCTCTCTCTCTCTCTCGTGTTCTTGAGGTGATACGATCTTGATGTATCGTGAGCTTTGCTATTATAGTTGGATCTTATGATGTTTCTCCCCCTCTACTCTCTTGTAATGGATTGAGTTTTCCCTTTGAAGTTATCTTATCGGATTGAGTCTTTAAAGAATTGAGAACACTTGATGTATGTCTTGCCGTGCGTATCTGTGGTGACAATGGGATATCACGTGATTCACTTGATGTATGTTTTGGTGATCAACTTGCGGGTTCTGCCCATGAACCTATGCATAGGGGTTGGCACACGTTTTCGTCGTGATTCTCCGGTAGGAACTTTGGGGCACTCTTTGAGGTTCTATGTGTTGGTTGAATAGATGAATCTGAGATTGTGTGATGCATATCGTATAATCATACCCACGGATACTTGAGGTGACATTGAAGTATCTAGGTGACATTAGGGTTTTGGCTGATTTGTGTCTTAAGGTGTTATTCTAGTATGAACTCTAGGGGTGTTTGTGACACCTATAGGAATAGCCCAGAGGATTGATTGGAAAGAATAACTTTGAGGTGGTTTCGTATCCTACCATAATCTCTTCGTTTATTCTCCGCTATTAGTGACTTTGGAGTGACTCTTTGTTGCATGTTGAGGGGTAGTTATGTGATCCAATTATGTTATCATTGTTGAGGGAACTTGCACTAGCGAAAGTATGAACCCTAGGCCTTATTTCCTATCATTGCAATACCGTTTATGCTCACTTTTATCACTTGCTACCTTGCTGTTTTTATAATTTTAGATTACAAATACCTTTATCTACTATCCATATACAACTTGTATCACCATCTCTTCGCCGAACTAGTGCACCTATACAATTTACCATTGTATTGGGTGTGTTGGGGACACAAGAGACTCTTTGTTATTTGGTTGCAATGTTGCTTGAGAGAGACCATCTTCATCCTACGCCTCCTACGGATTGATAAACCTTAGGTCATCCACTTGAGGGAAATTTGCTACTGTCCTGCAAACCTCTGCACTTGAAGGCCCAACAACGTCTACAAGAAGAAGGTTGTGTAGTAGACATCACTACCTTCTGTTTTATATCCTATGTATTCTTCAAATGATGCATATCTTCAGGGGGAGCGTGTTTTATCTCTGTAATTATCTCTCATCTTTCATTATCTTCTGCACATTCAATTCCCTTATCTATCCTTCAATGTGTTCTGTTTTGTCAACAATCGTCCAAAAAGGGGGAGATTGTTGGTGCTATATTTGCCCTCCTGTGTTTTGGAGATTGTTGACAAAAACAGGCATGGACTGATTTGTTTGCTAGTGCATACAAAGAGAAATAGTCCATGCAGAACCGAAGAGAATGTTGTCTCCGCTATCAAGTTTGAGGAACTTCACCGAAGAATATCTGCTGTGCAAAGAAGAATGAGCTACATCTGTTGAAGTCATGTAGGCGAGAAGATTGATGTGACGGAGTTAACCCCTCAAAACTTTATTGTTGACGTGAAGCAATTGGTTTGGAGATTGCGTCCGAAGAAATTGATTGTGGCGAATGGAAGTCGAAGACAAAGTGAAGACATAGTATTCATTTCATTGTTCTTCTTTCAATTATTTGATTCATAGGACCTCCGTACTATTAAGAGTGGTATAGGTAATCAAAGCTTATATCCGTTGTGATGCTTAGCCCAAACCTATGGTAGGCTGAGAGAAATCTCTTTATGTTCTGAATGATTACCTAGCAACAGTAGACGTTGTTATTCATGTTGGAGGAGGTATCTTTCGAACTGAGGAGTTAGCATTACTTGCTCCACAAGGAATGCTACTATTGTGCTCAATTTCTGACTATTGGACTCGTGTTGTTCGGCCATTGGCTACTCCACATGTCCAATTTGGTCATTTCCCATCTGGGAAGGCAACGGCTACAAATAGCAGCCCCGCTCCAACGTTCCATGTTGGCTGCTCCGCTTAAGATTCCGAGAAGATTGATTAAGCAACCCCTCTCCGAGTGATTTGAGTTTAAGATCCACCGAGAGAAAAACCAATATCCCAAACTTAGACAGTGGTTGAGCATCACAATAATTGTGAGTTGGAGTTCTTGTACCTATTACTCTTGAGAGTTGTGCACTCTCTTGACAGATAGGTGTCGTATCAAGTGTTGAAGTGTTGTTGTCCTCATCGAGCAAGATCTTCAGCAACCAAGAGTCATTGTGGTTTGCGAAGAGGGTCTGTCGAAGGTTTGGAGATCGCTGACAAGTATCTACCATGAGTGAAATCAACTAGAGTCTAATCAACTTTGAGTTGAAGGAGAATAGGGCGAAGAGAGTTTATCTTCTGTGTTAAATCACAACCCCTCCAACTAGACTTAGTCCTTTGTCGTTCATTCTACTTCACTACATTACTTCAGCGGTTTTCTTTTGTGCTCTGTGACGATAGTTTATCTGATCAATCATTGTTTGTTGCATATCTTTCATCTCTATCATTTGTATTTGTAACATTCGTGCCCATTTTGATGCATTCTCATCAATCAATTTAGTTTTCCTAGTCGTATATATTTCTTCTCGTACTCATCTTGTTTAGACTGGTGTGTTCTCTTTCTTTCACCTTGCCATGTTTTATCTCTTGCCTCTACATGTGTTTTCTTGTTGCATTACTATCGTTGCAATTAAACCCGTGGCATCTCAAGCCCGTGCCATAATTGCTTCCTACATTGATAGATATGCTTCTCAACATCACACTTCAGTGAGTTCTTTTCTATCGTACTTTAATTCCACTGTTGTGTATGGGATCAACTTCAAAACATTCACAAGAATTTTTGAATCTCCCATTCACCCCCTCTGGTCGATATACTCTCGGTCCTAACAATATATGATGAACATGTTAGGCAGCATTCCACATCAAAAATTTTGTTTTTATCATTTACCTACTCAAGGACGAGCGGAATTAAGCTTGGGGATGCAGATACATATCCAACGTATCTACAATTTTTAATTGTTTCATGCTGTTATATTGTCATTCCTGCATGTTTTACATTCATTTTATAGCAACTTTATATCATTTTTTGGGACTAACCTATTGACATAGTGCCTAGTGCTAGTTGTTGTTTTTGCTTATTTTTTACTTCACAGAATATCCATGTCAAAGGGAGTCCAAATGCAGCAAAACTTTTAGGAGATTTTTTTGGACCAGAAGACAACTTGGGAGCCAAGGAATCACCAGAGGGAAGGCCTGTGTGCCCCACAAGCCACCAAGGCGCGCCAGAGACCCCTAGCGTGCCCAGGTGGCTGGTGGGGCCCACAGGAGTCCTTTCCACCACATCTCAGCTCTATAAATTCCCAAATATTCCATAAATCCTAGGGGAGCGACCGAAACACAATTCCAGCCTCCGCAAGTTCCAGAACCATGAGATCCAATCTAGATCCCTATTCCGACACTCTACCGGAGGGGGACATGATCACAGAGGGGTTCATAATCCTCATTGGTTCTCCTCCGATGATGCGTGAGTAGTTCACCATAGACCTACAGGTCTGTAGGCAGTAGCTAGATGGTTCTTCTCTCTTTTTGATTCTCAATACAATGTTCTCCTCGATGTTCTTGGAGATCTATTTGATGTAATGACTTTTTGCGGTGTGTTTGTTGGGATCCGATGAAGTGCGAGTTTATGATCCGATCTATCCATGAATACTACTTGAGTTTTCTTTGAACTCTTATAAGCATGATTGTAATAGCCTTGTATTTCTTCTTCGAATCTTTGGTTTAGTTAGGCCAACTAGATTTTATTGCAACGGGAAGAGGTGATTTGCGATGGGTTCAATCTTGTGGTGTCCTCACCCAGTGACAGAAGGGGTAGCGAGGCACGCATGTATCGTTGCTATTAAGGATAAGAAGATGGGGTCTATTCCTACATGAATAGATCTTGTTTACATCATGTCATTGTTCTTACTGCAGTACTTTGTTTCTCCATGAACTTAATACACTAGATGCATGTTGGATAGCAGTCGATGTGTGGAGTAATAGTAGTAGATACAGGCAGGAGTCAGTCTACTAATATTGGACGTGTGGCCTATATACATGATCATTGCCTTGGATATCGTCATAATTATTTGCCCTTCTATCGATTACCTAACAGTAATTTGTTTACCCACCGCAAGCTATTTTCTCGAGAGAAGCCACTAGTGAAATCTACGGCCCCCGGGTCTATCTTTTATCATCTTGTTTCTAGATCTATTATTCCAAAAACCCAAAAATACCTTGTTGCACTTTTTCTTTACTTATTTTATTTTGTGTTTTTGCTAGATCTATTTATCCAATCTCATACAATTTAATATATCTTTTTACCGTAGAGGGATTGACAAGCCCTCTTGCGCATTGGGTTGCAAGTATTTTTTCTTTGTGTGAAGGTACCGTTTACAAACTATTGATTGGTTCTCCTACTAGATTGATAACCTTGGTTTCATAAATGAGGGAAATACTTACCATAGTTGTGGTGCATCATCCCTTCCACTTTGGGGAAATACCAACGCAATTCGAGCTATTGTCACACGTGAAGTAGGACCCACAATATTCATGCTCATGGTTTGGGGTTTCTCGGAAGAGAAGGATATCACCTTGAAAGCATGTCCTTTTGTGTCCTTCATAATGCTGAAGCACAAGCAAGTGCGATGGAGAAGCGAGTTGGTCGCAAGCGGTTCATTCTCAAGAGCTCAAATGGTCAACTCACGAGACGTGGAAGTTTACACCAAGTTGAAGTATCCTACGCATGCAGAAAAGAAAGTGAACAACATATGTGCATGGTAGATAAACACATCATCCATCATGATGGTTCTCTTCTCTTGCACATAACCATTAGAAGCACAAATGCATGAACAATATGATGCAATAATGGCGATACTCATGGCACTAGGTATGTGGCGCAAAGAAGTAAGACAATCATGCTTCACAAGAAATCTTTTGAAATCTCCAAATATTTGCGAGAATGCTATAGGGGCAATCTCACTAGCAAGACTAAAATCATTGTTGCACTCAATACATGTCAAATCTTCTAGCATGAGAGAGGCAACATATGGAGATATATGACAAAAAACAATAGGAAGCATGTGCAAAGCATGGAAATAGTGGCTAGAAACCACATGAAATGAGCAAGTGTGAATCATGGGCGATACACTACACAAAGCAATCGTAGTACTCATATCATGCAAGCTAGTAGTGCGAAGATGCAACATACTAGAAGAAATCATGGCAATCATGCACTGGTACGCGTCGATGCTATACAAATGGTTTTTAACCCCTTTCCACGGCAACATTTGGAACCATCGCCAAGTGAGTGTGGGTGATAGGGGGGTCCTTCCCACACAGCCCAGAAAATCGTCGGGGATAGGCCCTCCTGGGACACCAAATGAGATCGTGTGCGATCGGGCGAGGCATCAAAACCCAATCATTTTGGTAGGTATGTACATCCCACACGGTGAATCTCAGAAAAACATTTCCGTAGGTATGTACATCCCACACGGTGAATCCTAGAAAAACATTTCCGTAGGTATGTACATCCCACATGGTGAATCCCTGAAAAACATTTCCGTAGGTATGTATATCACACCTATTTACTATCACACATGCTCTGCCTTGGTTAACTGTTTGCTTTTATCAACTACATCACACACGATTTGATGAAGAAACTGTATGGCATTGGGCTATCCATCACAAGCGATTTTACTGCTAGAACCGTTTGCAAAGTTTCATGACACATTTAGCAGGTTTATTAGATTAAAATTAATAATTCCAGTATTACGCAAATTCACATTTCATAAATATATTATAACATCACAGTATGACAGCTACATGAAAACATCACAGTACAATATATAGCTAGTTCAAATTCATAAGAACAATATATTCATTTCCCTAATCGAGATCATCCAAGCTCGTCTTATCTGTAACGCCTTCGATGCGGCTATAGCTCCTATGTGTCGAGGCACGACTTAGAGGCATGACCGCATTGAAAGCAATGTCGCAAGTTAGGCAATCTTCACAACATCCCATGTAATATAGATAATAAAAGGGGAGATACATAGTTGGCTTACACTCGCCACGTCAATCAAAGTACATAAATAGCATTACAACATACAAACACTCATGGCCCGACTACGGCGCCAAAATAAACGATAACCCAACATGCGACACGGTTCCGATCGCCCCAACTGGGCACCACTACTGATCATCAGGGAAAGACACGTAGTATCGGCGTGAGTCCTCATCGAACTCCCACTTGAGCTCAAGCGCGTCATCTGGAACGGAGTCGTCAGGCCCTGCATCTGGTTTGGAAGTAATCTGTGAGTCACAGGGACTCAGCAATCTCGCACCCTCGTGATCAAGACTATTCAAGCTTATAGGTAAGGCAAGGTGAAAATATGTGGAGCTGCAGCAAGCGACTAGCATAAGTGGTGGCTATCCTGTTCGCAAAAGAGAGCGAGAAGAGGAGGCAAAGCGCGAACGAATAACTAGAGGATAACCTGCGGCAAGCATTACTCCAACACCGTGTTCACTTCCCGGACTCCGCCGAGAAGAGACCATCACGGTAACTCACACAGTTGATTCATTTAATTAAGTTAAGGTTCAAGTTATCTACAACCGGACATTAACAAATTCCCATCTGCCCACAACCGCGGGCACGGCTTTCGAAAGTTCAAATCCCTGCAGGGGAGTCCCAACTTAGCCCATGACAAGCTCTCACGGTCAACGAAGGAATAGACCTCCTCCCGAGACATTTCGATCAGACTCGGTATCCCGGTTCTACAAGACACTTCGACAAGTTAAAACAAATCTAGCAACACCGCCCGAATGTGCCAACAAATCCCGATAGGAGCTGCACATATCTCGTTCTCAGGGCACACTCAGATGAACACTATGTACAACTAAAACCAACCCTCGAGTTGCCCCGAGGTGGCGCTGCAAGTAGCTCTGTTTGGACCAACACTCAGAGGAGCACTAGCCCAGGGGGGTTTAAAATAAGATGACCCTCGGGCTCCGGAAACCCAAGGGAAAAAGAGCCTAGGTGGAAAATGGTAAAACCAAGGTTGGGCATTGCTGGAAAAGCTTTAATCAAGGCGAACTATCAAGGGGTTCCCATTATAACCCAACCGCGTAAGGAACGCAAAATCCGGGAACATAACACCGATATGACAGAAACTAAGGCGGCAAGAGTGGAACAAAACACTAGGCGAGAGGCCGATCCTTCCACCCTTTACCAAGTATATAGATGCATTAAGATAACAAGGCAATATAATGATATCCCAACAAGTAAATAATGTTCCAACAAGGAACGGTCTCCAATCTTCACATGCAACTAGCAACGCTATAAGAGGGGCTGAGCAAAGCGGTAACATAGCCAATCAACGGTTTGCTAGGATATGGTAGGTTAGAGCTTTGACATGGCAATTTCGGAGACATGATAAGCAAGTGGTAGGCATCGTAGCATAGGCATAGCAAAAGAGCGAGAATCTAGCAAAGCAAAGATAGTAGTGATTTCGAGGGTATGATCATCTTGCCTGCAAAGTTGTCAGAGTTGTCTGGATCCTTGAAAGCAAACTCAACGGGCTCCTCATTAGCGAACTCATCTCCTGGCTCTACCCAAACAAGAAAAACAAGCAACAAGGACACAATCAACCACGTGCAAAGCTCAAACAATATGATGCAAAGATGGTATGCTATGCGGGATGCGATATGTGATGCATATGCAAGATTTGACAAGAAATGAATGAACCTGGCCTCAACTTGGTAATCCAAGTGTGCCACTGGAAAGGTGAGATGAAATCTCTTGAAAACGATATAAAGAACGCCGGAATCGGAGTCACGGTTTGGAAATGGCAAGCAATTCAAATATGGCACCAGTCTGCGATATATAGCAAGTAGCCATCTAAATGCAACAAGATGAATATGCTACAGCACCCAAACATGGCATCAAAATACATGGCAGGGATCCATTCATTATGATTAACAAAAGATGAACGCTGAGCTACGGCCAATTCATCCATTAACAGGTTCAAACAAGCATGGCAAAAATGCATTTGGTAAACAGATTTCAGACTTAGTGAAATTAACACTTGTCTGGAATTTCAGATCAGGTAGCACACTTTGGAGCATGAAAAGTATATGCTACAGGGTCTGATCATGGCCAAGTAAAGCATGGCATGGAGCTACTAAAAGAGCTTAACAAAAGTCCCTTAGTGACCTTGAGCCAAAAGGGATCAAAAAATACATTTGCAAGCATGTGAACATGGCAAAAACATAATCAGGTCACAGACTTAGTGAAAAACTGGAGCATGCAAAATCAGATATCAAGTAGGCATGTTAACGAGCTCGATGCACTCACTACAGAGCAAGTCATGACAATCTAAGCATACCCCCATCAAGAATACACATTATACAAGCTAGACATGGCAAGAACAATAACATCGCATGCACGGATCAACTACAACATCCTCGGCAAAATCGCTAACAAGTAGACAATCTGCCCAGATTCACGAAATAGCAAAAGTAGAGCTCGATTGGATCAAGCTAGGGTGCTCCATAATTGCAAACAAAGACATGGATGGATATAGCAC
This sequence comes from Triticum dicoccoides, assembly GCF_002162155.2. Classification (NCBI taxonomy): domain Eukaryota; kingdom Viridiplantae; phylum Streptophyta; class Magnoliopsida; order Poales; family Poaceae; genus Triticum; species Triticum dicoccoides. The sequence goes on along the minus strand of NC_041388.1, from coordinate 181,257,783 downwards.
TACAAGATTAACAAAACATCCTTACTGATCATCCTCAAAAGAGGCACAGATCACTAGGAAACAACACGAACATATGGCATATTGAGATAAACAGATCAAGGACTTAGTGGAATTGCTAAGTCCCTGAAATCAGCATTAACGAATGCTCCACTTTGCAAGCTTGTTCTAGTCACCACACACATCACAAAAATACATGGGTTGCACCTCTGGAAAGATGGCAAAACATATAACAAAACACATGTAGAGCTCAGGGGCATATCATGCACACAATAATCATGGCAAAAATGACAAATATCTAAATGGAGCAGCAGATCTGACAATTATCTCAAATAGCATTCTTCCAACAGCATTTCAGGCATCAAGATGAACTCAAATGAAAATGATGCAATGAGATGAAATGATGTGCTCTCTGAGACGAACATTTTGATATGTTATATGCCCAAAACGGAGCTACGGATGCAAAGTTATGATGCGATGAACATGGCAAAATAATTAGGGTTTCGGGGCAAAAGTCAACCGAGGCAAATCCCAGATCTAGATCCAGCCGGGCGCGGGTTACGAGGATCGCCGAAAATACTGTTCACCGGGAGCGGGGACGGCGCCGGAGCTCGGGGGAGGCAGCGTGGAGCTTGCCGGAGTCGGTGGTCGAGGTCGCCGGACTTGGGCGCGGACGTCGAGGAGGCGGGCGCGGCGGCTCCTGTGGTGCGGGCGGTGCCGGCGGAGGTTGGTGGCGGCAGCGGAGGTCGCTGGTGGCCGGCGCAGAGGGAGAGGCGGCGAGCGCGGCCGGCTCCGGTGGCGCTGG
>NC_041388.1:181246666-181256137 GCF_002162155.2 Triticum dicoccoides | reverse complement strand
ACCCGGGCGGCGGGGCGCGGCGCGATGGGCTCCGAGGGCCCGCGCTGGGCTCGGCGGGCCTCAGAGGCGGCGGGGGCGGCGGTTGCCATGTGGCGGCGGTGGGGGCGAAATGGACATCTCCGTCGGTGGCGGTTTTGTCCGGCGGCGCGCGATGATGATTTTCTAGGGTTAGGAAGGAGGGGATTCGGAATTTTTTAGGAGGGGGTCTATATATAGAGGTAGAGGGAGCTAGGAGTGTCCAAATGAGGTGTGGTTTTCGGCCACGCGATCGTGACCGAACGCTCTAGAAGATGGAGAGGGTTTTGGTGGGTTTTGGGCCAAAATGGAGGGGTGTTGGGCTGCAACACACACGAGGCCTTTTCGGTCCCTCTGTTAACCGTTGGAGCATCAAACGAAGTCCAAATGGTACAAAACTTGACAGGCGGTCTACCGGTAGTAAACCAAGGCCGCTTGGCAAGTCTCGGTCCAATCCGGAAATGTTTAATACCCACACACGAAAGAAAGGTAGAAATGACCACCGGAGGAGAACGGAGCGCCGGAATGCAAAACGGACAACGGGGAAAATGCTCGGATGCATGAGACGAACACGTATGCAAATGCAATGCACATGATGACATGATAAGAGATGCATGGCAATGATAACAACACACGGAGACAAAAAAACCCGAACCCGAAAAAATAAAAATAACTTAACGCCGGAAACGGCAAGAGTTGGATTACATATTGGGTAAATCATATCCGGGGTGTTACAACACTCCACCACTACGAGAGGATCTCGTCCTGAGATCTAGGAATGAAAGAACGCCGGGTACTTAGAACGGAGGTGATCCTCGCGTTCCCGGGTAGCTTCACGGTCGGAATGGTGTGACCACTTGACTTTGAGGAATTTGATTGACTTGTTGCGAGTCTTGCGTGCAGTCTCTTCAAGAATAGCCACGGGGTGCTCAAGATAAGAGAGATCTTCTTGGAGATCAATGTCTTCGAAGTTGACGGTGCAATCAGGAGTCTTGAAGCACTTGCGGAGCTGAGAGACATGGAACATGTCATGCACATTTGCAAAGTTTGAAGGAAGCTCGAGTTGATAGGCGAGATCGCCTCTCTTGCTGATGATCTTGAAAGGTCCCACGTATCTGGGGGAAAGCTTCCCTCTGATACCGAAGCGACGAGTACCTTTCATTGGAGAGACGCGGAGGTAAACATGATCTCCGATCTCGAAAGCCAAATCACGGTGCTTACTATCATAGTAACTCTTCTGGCGGGATTGGGCTGCTTTGAGGTTATCTCGAATGACTTTGCACATCTCCTCTGCCTCTGTGATTAAGTCATTACCCAGAAGTTGATGTTCACCGGTTTCAGACCAGTTGAGAGGGGTACGACACTTCCTGCCATACAGAATTTCGAATGGGGCCTTGCCCGAACTTGCTTGAAAACTGTTGTTGTAGGAGAATTCAGCATATGGAAGACAATCCTCTCACTTCATGCCAAAGGAGATCACACAAGCCCTGAGCATATCTTCAAGAATCTGGTTGACACGCTCGACTTGACCGCTAGTTTGAGGATGGAAAGCTGTGCTGAAGCGGATGTTGGTGCCCATGGTCTTCTGAAAAGAATCCCAGAATTTGGAGGTAAAGATGCTGCCACGGTCTGAAGAGATCACTTGTGGAATACCATGCAGAGAGACAATTCGAGAGGTATAGAGCTCCGCCAATTGAGTTGCAGTGATAGACTCTTTGATAGGCAGAAAGTGAGCCACTTTAGTGAGTTTGTCGATGACAACGAGTATAGCATCATTGCCACGTTTGGACTTTGGAAACCCAGTCACGAAGTCCATCTCAATGTGGTCGAACTTCCATTCTGGAATGGCAAGAGGTTGGAGGAGACCCGTTGGCCTTTGGTGTTCTGCCTTCACTCTTCTGCAGACATCACATTCATTCACGAACTGAGCAATCTCGCGCTTCATTCGAGTCCACCAATAATCCTGCTTGAGGTCCTGATACATCTTCGTGCTCCCAGGGTGGATGGAGAGGAGAGAATTGTGAGCCTCATTCATGATCACTTTACGAAGGTCACCTCTGGGCACCACAATACGATCCTCGAAGAAGAGAGTATCCTCGTCATGAAGGCGGTAGCACTTGTACTTGGGTTGACTCTTGGCAATCCCAATCTTCACCTTTTTCACCATAGCATCAAGAAGCTGGGCTTGGCGAATCTGGTCTTCCAAGGTAGGAGAGACTTGAAGGTTGGCGAGGAAACCTTGAGGAACAACTTGCAGATTAAGTTTGCGGAAAGCTTCACAAAGCTCGGGTTGATAAGGCTTGAGAATCAGACTGTTGCAATAAGCCTTTCTGCTCAATGCATCAACAATCACATTGGCCTTGCCTAGAGTATACTCAATACTCGAATTATACTCTTGAATCATTTCGACCCATCTAGTCTGCCTGAGGTTGAGATTAGCCTAAGTGAAGATGTACTTGAGACTCTTGTGGTCAGTGAAGATGTCCACTTTTCTTCCCAATAAGAGATGTCTCCAAGTCAAAAGAGCATGCCCAACTGCCGCCAACTCGAGGTCATGAGTGGGGTACTTCTTCTCGTTGGGCTTCAACTGACGAGAGGTATAAGCCACAACTTTCTTCTCTTGCATCAACACTGCACCAAGACCTTGGAGAGAGGCATCGCAAAAGACCTCGTATGGTTTGGATTCATCAGTAGGTGTCAGAACTGGAGCAGTGACCAATTTCTCTTTCAAAGTGTTGAAAGCAATGTCGCACTCCGGAGACCAAACGTACTTGACGTGCTTCTGGAGAAGATTTGAGAGAGGCTTCACGATCTTAGAAAAGTTTTCAACGAATCTTCGACAGTAGCTTGCGAGACCGAGGAAGCTACGGAGTTGCTTCACGTTCTGAGGTGGTTCCCAATTCACAATTGCAGACACCTTCTCAGGATTCACCGCAATGCCCTTGGCAGAGATGATATGACCAAGATAAAGAACCTCATCGAGCCAAAATTCGCACTTGGAGAACTTGGCGTAGAACTGGTGTTCCCTGAGCTTATCAAGTACCAAACGCAAGTGCTTGGCATGATCTTCCTTGTTCTTCGAAAAGACCAAAATGTCGTCGAGATAGACCAAAACAAAATCATTGGTGTAGGCGTTGAAGATGAAGTTCATCATGCGAGAGAAAGTCGGAGGAGCGTTGACGAGGCCAAAAGACATGACAGTGTATTCATATGAACCATAGCTTGTCCTGAAAGCCGTCTTGGGAATATCTTGCTGACGGATTCGAATCTGATGATAACCCATACGGAGATCAAGCTTGGAGAATACTTGGACACCTTTGAGTTGTTTGAACAGCTCGTTGATGTTGGGAAGTGGGTATTTGTTCTTGATAGTCTTCTTGTTCAATGGACGGTAGTCAACACAAAGTCGGTCTGTTCCATCCTTCTTCTTCACAAAAAGAACACCACAACCCCATGGAGAAGAACTAGGCCGGATGAGACCCATTCGCTCTTGAATATAGAGTTGCTTCTTCAGCTCCTTCAACTCTTCAGGTCCGAGCTTGTAACGACGCTTGCACACTGGTTCCATGCCAGGCTCAAGATCGATGACGAATTCAACTAGCCGGTGCGGAGGCATTCCTGGAAGCTCTTCTGGAAAGACGTCTTGATATTCGCAAACAACTGGAATCTGCGAGATAGCATCCAGTTCACCCTTCTCATTGAGAGAAAATAGACGGATGGTATCATCATGAGCGGCAAAGACAATTACATCCTCGGACGAATGAGTCAATTGAATCTGCCTGGCTGCACAATCAAGATGTGCCTTGTGCTTAGAAAGCCAATCCATTCCGAGAATAAGATCAATATCCGAGTTACCAAGAACCACCGGAGAAGAAAGAAACTTGTAATCGCCCAACGTGATAGAGACATCCGGGACGCAATTGTTAGAAGTCATTTGCTTGCCCGGAGACACAATCTTCAATGGGACAGGAATCCTTTCGGTCACAAAATCATGCTTGGCAACAAATGGTGTTGAAATAAAAGAAAGCGATGCACCAGTGCAAAAAGAACTTTAGCTGGAATATCGTTAACAGGATGGTTACCCATGATGACATCTGGCGAGTCCTCTGCCTGAGCTGCATTCAGCAAGTTGACCTTGGCGTGCTTGGGGTTATGCTTGACCACAGCTGTACTTGCCGATCTCACAGGAGGAGGAGGAGGAAGACGCCTCTGGTTGAAGCATTTGTTGGCATAGTGACCCTTCTGTTGGCACTTGTTGCACGTGACCTCTGAATGCGGACGGTGATACGGAGCACTCGATCTTGGAGCTTGAGACGAAGTCTTGTTCTGAAAACCAGGGTTGGGTGGGTGGGAAGATCCACTGCCACCTTTGCTCTTCTGCTGATACGGCTGATGGAACGGAGGAGGAGGAAGCCAATACTTCTGCTGCTTGGCCACTTGAGTAGAGGAAGAAGGAGTAGTGTCTCTGACTCGCTTCTTGGAAGCATCACACCTCAGTTGAGCAGCCTCTTGCTTCAATGCCATGTTGTAGAACTCATCGTATCTCAAAGGCTCAAAGAGAACAAGAGCTAGCTGGATTTCTTCTTTGAGACCACCCCTGAACTGGTATATCATGCTCTTCTCATCAGGGACGTCCTGCTTAGCAAAGCGGGCGAGCTTCTGAAACAACTTGTTGTAGTCATAGACAGACAAAGAGCCTTGCTTCAGGTTGCAGAATTCCTCACGCTTGCTTTCAACCACACTCTGAGGAATATGATGAGCTTTGAAATCTTGAAGGAATTCATCCCAAGTAATCACACAGCCTCCTCTGGAATCCTTGTACTCCTGGAACCATTCTGCAGCTTGGTCTTTGAGTTGGAAGGAAGCGAACTTGAAAAAGTCCTCAGGCCTGACGTTACTTCACTCGAAATGCTTGCACAGATCCACGAGCCAATCGCCAACATCAGTTGCCTCAACACAATTGCTGAAAGTCTTTGGCCCGTTAGCAAGGAACTAGTTGAGTGTAGCAAAGTGATTCTGATTGTTGCCTTGGTTGCCTTGGTTCGCTTGATTGCGCTCTTGAAGAATTTGCATGATCAACTGTGTGTTTGCATTGGTTGCGGCCATCACAGCTTGTCATGCCTCCGGAGGAGGTGGAGGTGGTGGTGGATCCTGATTCTAATTCTGAATTTGATTGCTGCTCTTAGCGGGAGCCATCCTGAAGAGGGTGACAACCGTTAGCACATTGACAGATAAAATGAAGCTGAATCAAACGGGTTGAAATTGCAACATATAGTCTTCACATCCGAACAAAATGAACGAATGCATTCCACTTGAAATGGTCACATATCCATAAATTGAGAAGCCACTTAGAATTTAGGTGGAGGAATAAATCAACAAGGTACGGATCAAGAACGAATACTCGGTAAGAAATCCCAATCTCAAACCAAATATCCGTGGAAGAAGAACTAGAGCTACAAGAATTCCCACCTATGAAACTCCCGAACCTTTCCGGTTATGCAATCAGGTGTTGGGGATACAGGGGAAGCATAATATCTCACCCAAATCTAGCAAATCCTACATCCAGCTGTATCCATCCTTCGACACATAACCGAGAAAAACTTCGGAAACCATCTACCTCAACCTTCGAAAAGCATCCATTATACAAGTTATGGCGATACTCCCGAACTCCCGCCCCAGTACTGGGTGGCGTCGAGGTTATCTCACCAACGAACTGCATAAAAGAGATTTTCGATGTCGGTGTACTAAACTTAGGTATTCCAGAACTGCAACGATAAAATTGTGACGACAACACCTCGGAGCTCAACTCCCCGGGACACTGCCACAACCCCTAAAGACAGGAGGCACCAAGAACAATGTTCTCATCACAAAACCATCGGAACGATTCCAAGATACCCGCGTGATCCTAAATTTTTTTTTGTGAAATTTGAGAAGAGAAGAGTCAAAACTCTACGTCAGGATGCCTTACCAGAGCGATGAGGAGACTGGGGAGTAAAACGAATTCCTAAACTCTCCGATATATAATTCCTAAATGACTCAAAACAATTTTTCTAGACTCAACAACGGCTACTAAAAACGATCAAGCAATGGGGGCTCCTAAGGTCGGGGAAGGCTCTGATACCAACTTGTAACGCCCTCGATGCGGCTATAGCTCCTATGTGTCGAGGCACGACTTAGAGGCATAACCGCATTGAAAGCAATGTCGCAAGTTAGGCAATCTTCACAACATCCCATGTAATATAGATAATAAAAGGGGAGATACATAGTTGGCTTACACTCGCCACGTCAATCAAAGTACATAAATAGCATTACAACATACAAACACTCATGGCCCGACTACGGCGCCAAAATAAACAATAACCCAACATGCGACACGGTTCCGATCGCCCCAACTGGGCACCACTACTGATCATCAGGGAAAGACACGTAGTATCGGCGTGAGTCCTCGTCGAACTCCCACTTGAGCTCAAGCGCGTCATCTAGAACGGAGTCGTCAGGCCCTGCATCTGGTTTGGAAGTAATCTGTGAGTCACAGGGACTCAGCAATCTCGCACCCTCGTGATCAAGACTATTCAAGCTTATAGGTAAGGCAAGGTGAAAATATGTGGAGCTGCAGCAAGCGACTAGCATAAGTGGTGGCTATCCTGTTCGCAAAAGAGAGCGAGAAGAGGAGGCAAAGCGCGAACGAATAACTAGAGGATAACCTGCGGCAAGCATTACTCCAACACCGTGTTCACTTCCCGGACTCCGCCGAGAAGAGACCATCACGGTAACTCACACAGTTGATTCAATTTAATTAAGTTAAGGTTCAAGTTATCTACAACCAGACATTAACAAATTCCCATCTGCCCATAACCGCGGGCACGACTTTCGAAAGTTCAAATCCCTGCAGGGGAGTCCCAACTTAACCCATGACAAGCTCTCACGGTCAACGAAGGAATAGACCTCCTCCCGAGACATTTCGATCAGACTCGGTATCCCGGTTCTACAAGACACTTCGACAAGTTAAAACAAATCCAGCAACACCGCTTGAATGTGCCGACTAATCCCGATAGGAGCTGCACATATCTCGTTCTCAGGGCATACTCAGATGAACACTACGTACAACTAAGACCAACCCTTGAGTTGCCCCGAGGTGGCGCTGCAAGTGGCTCTGTTTGGACCAACACTCAGAGGAGCACTGGCCCAGGGGGGTTTAAAATAAGATGACCCTCGGGCTCCGGAAACCCAAGGTAAAAAGAGGCTAGGTGGCAAATGGTAAAACCAAGGTTGGGCATTGCTGGAAAAGCTTTAATCAAGGCGAACTATCAAGGGGTTCCCATTATAACCCAACCGCGTGAAAAACGCAAAATCCGGGAACATAACACCGATATGACGGAAACTAAGGCGGCAAGAGTGGAACAAAACACTAGGCGAGAGGCCGAGCCTTCCACCCTTTACCAAGTATATAGATGCATTAAGATAACAAGGCAATATAATGATATCCCAACAAGTAAATAATGTTCCAACAAGGAACGGTCTCCAATCTTCACCTGCAACTAGCAACGCTATAAGAGGGGCTGAGCAAAGCGGTAACATAGCCAATCAACGGTTTGCTAGGACATGGTGGGTTAGAGGTTTGACACGGCAATTTGGGAGGCATGATAAGCAAGTGGTAGGCATCATAGCATAGGCATAGCAAAAGAGCGAGCATCTAACAAAGCAAAGATAGTAGTGATTTCGAGGGTATGATCATCTTGCCTGCAAAGTTGTCAGAGTTGTCTGGATCCTCGAAAGCAAACTCAACGGGCTCCTCGTTAGAGAACTCGTCTCCCGGCTCTACCCAAACAAGACAAACAAGCAGCAAGGACACAATCAACCACGTGCAAAGCTCAAACAATATGATGCAAAGATGGTATGCTATACGGGATGTGATATGTGATGCATATGCAAGATTTGACAAGAAATGAATGAACCTGGCCTCAACTTGGTAATCCAATGTGCCACTAGAAAGTTGAGATGAAATCGCTTGAAAACGATATAAAGAACGCCGGAATCGGAGTCACGGTTTGGAAATGGCAAGCAATTCAAATATGGCACCGGTCTGCGATATACAGCAAGTAGCCATCTAAATGCAACAAGATGAATATGCTACAGCGCCCAAACATGGCATAAAAATACATGGCAGGGATCCATTCATGATGATTAATAAAAGATGAACACTGAGCTACGGCCAATTCATCCACTAACAGGTTCAAACAAGCATGGCAAAAATGCATTTGGTAAACAGATTTCAGACTTAGTGAAATTAACACTTGTCTGGAATTTCAGATCAGGTAGCACACTTTGGAGCATGAAAGCTATATGCTACAGGGTCTGATCATGGCCATGTAAAGCATGGCATGGAGGTGCTTAAAGAGCTTAACAAAAGTCCCTTAGTGACCTTGAGCCAAAAGGGATCAGAAAATACATTTGCAAGCATGTGAACATGGCAAAAACATAATCAGGTCACAGACTTAGTGAAAAACTAGAGCATGCAAAATCAGATGTCAAGTAGGCATGTTAACGAGCTCGATGCACTCACTATAGAGCAAGTCATGACAATCTAAGCATACCCCCATGAAGAATACACATTATGCAAGCTAGACATGGCAAGAACAATAACATCGCATGCACGGATCAATTACAACATCCTCGGCAAAATCGCTAACAAGTAGACAATCTGCCCAGATTCACGAAATAGAAAAAGTAGAGCTCGATTGGCTCAAGCTAGGGTGCTCCATAATTGCAGAAAAAGACATGGATGGATAGAGAACTACAAGGTTAACAAAACATCCTTGCTGATTATCCTCAAAAGAGGCACGGATCACTAGGAAACAACACAAACATATGGCATATTGAGATAAACAGATCAAGGACTTAGTGGAATTGTTAAGTCCCTGAAATCAGCATTAACGAATGCTCCACTTTGCAAGCTTGTGCTAGTCACCACACACATCACAAAAATACATGGGTTGCACCTCTGAAGAGATGGCAAAACATATAACAAAACACATGTAGAGCTCAGGGGCATATAATGCACACAATAATCATGGCAAAAATGACAAATATCTAAATGGAGCAGCAGATCTGACAATTATCTCAAATAGCATTCTTCCAACAGCATTTCGGGCATCAAGATGAAATAAAATGAAAATGATGCAATGAGATGAAATGATGTGCTCTCTGAGATGAACATTTTGATATGATTTATGCCCAAAACGGAGCTACGGATGCAAAGTTACGATGCGATGAACATGGCAAAATAATTAGGGTTTCGGGGCAAAAGTCAACCGAGGCAAATCCCAGATCTAGATCCAGCCGGGCGCGGGTTACGAGGATCACCGGAAATACTGTTCACCGGGCGCGGGGACGGCGCCGGAGCTCGGGGGAGGCAGCGTGGAGCTCGCCGGAGTCGGTGGCCGAGGTCGCCGGACT